>NC_056744.1:164021466-164168966 GCF_019279795.1 Protopterus annectens | reverse complement strand
TGGTACAGGGTAAAAAGAGCCTAAAGTCCCTAGCCATCACCATTTTTGAGCTTTGTCTAGATTTTTTTGTGCTAAGAGTTGAAAGCTATGGTGAGTCTCCATATAAGATGCAGCCTCTCTCTTTCACTAACCACTATTACCTGTATTAATCTCAATACTTCATGTTATGATAATACAATTTTTGTATACATTTAAAGGTCATGTTCAAAGTGGCAAAATGGAATGTTGCATCTGTATTCTGTTTCTGCCTAATGGCAAAAATTGTTGATGTGCAGTATTTATGTGTGTCTTATTTTCACATAAAATAGCGATTTTATGTGAACATAAAACTTAAAAAAAGTTTGGAGACTGAAATGATGTGACTACCCTCCCACACTTGCAACTGAGAAGGAAGGGCATTAAATAATGACATCAGTCTGTGTGCAGTTCTTTAGTCTCAATGCATGATTTATGATAATGGGGTGTCAGTCACTCTGCCTTGCCATGAATGCAAGCAAAAGCACAAATGGAAATGATAACATGGTCACAGAAAGAGCCCTCTAACAAAAATATTTGATGAATAATAACCCATCCATAACCCCTTTTTCCCATTTTTGCACATGTGGTCAGGGTGTCACTTCAACAGTGGCTAGCACTGTTGCTAAGTGAACAGAATTTGTATTCCCCCATTATTAGCTTTGGTGTTTGCCCAGGTTTTTTGTGCTAAGAGTTGAAAGCTATTGAAGCATATCGTCTACTCAGAGGTGATCTCTGCCTAACATACAAGGCCATGTCAAACCCAGAGCTGTTGGACATGCTACACTTAAAGAAATCCCAATCCCTCAGAGCTACACGCTCCAGGGATCTAAACCTTGTCATCACAATAAACAAAACATGCTGGAGGGATAGGTTCCTGACCCAGAGACTCCCCAGACTCTGGAATACATTGCCCATACATGTCAAGCAGAGTGCCTCTTTGGACCTCTTAAAGAGGAACCTTGACGATTGGATGGGAGAAAGGAAATTCACCCCAGGGATCACATCAGTCGCCCTGCTAGACAGGGGTCCAGGAAAGTAAATAATGTGGGAAGAAATAGCCAGGGAATTGTTATGGCTAGGCTTGTATAGGCCCTAGGGCTGATAGCCTAGTACCAACCTATGAACCTATGAACCTATGAACCTATGGTGAGTGAGAAGTGAGAACTGAATTTGTATTCCCCATTATTGGCTTTGTCCAGATATTTTGTGCTAAGAGGTTGAGAGCTATGGTGAGAAGTGAGAACTGAATTCACTAAATGATAGCCATTAAGTTTCAGTCTTCGTATTTTTTAGGGAGCTGCTGATTTAGCATAGTGGTAAGTTGCTCTGACTGTTGTGCATAGGGTCCTGGGTTCAAGACTTGCCAGTGAAATGCATGGTGGTAACACAATATTTTATTCTATCAGCTTTCCAAAATTATACAAGCAATGTTTAAAATGTGTCCCTGGTAAGTCCCTAGCCACCACCAGTTGTGAGCCTTGTCCAGGTTTTTTGTTCTAAGAGTTGAGAGCTATGGTGAGAAGTGAGAACTGAATTTGTAATCCCCCTTATTACCATTGTTTGTCCAAGTTTTTTGTGTTAAGAGGTTGACCGCTATGGTGAGAAGTGAGAACTGAATTCACTAAATGATAGCCATTATGTTCCAGTCTTCCTTTTTTTCAGGAAACTGCAGATTTGGCATAGTGGTATGTTACTCTGACTGTAGTGCATAGGGTCTTAGGTTCAAGACTTGCCAGTGATATGCATGATGGTAACATAACATTTTATTCTAGCAACTTTCCAAAATTATACAAGCAATGTTTAAAATGTGTCCCTGGTTTTTGACATTTGTCCCCCTCCCTCCCAAAAAAAAACTGAAGTTGAAAATAAGTGTGAGAAGCTGTGCAAGATGCCTATGGCTTACACTACTTTCATTATATTTATAGTGTGGGTGTGGAAGTAGACTTTTATGATGAAAATGTTCTGAATTGGGCAGTTTTGTCATTATTGGTTCATGCATTTTGTTTCATTGCCTACAGTACAGCCTACTGGAAAAAATGTTCAAACAACAAATTTAAAATGTGCTCTGTCTAACAAGTGTGCTGTATTATACAAGGAATATAACTTAATAAAGTCAGGAAGGTGTATCAAAGAAAAGAACACATGTATTTTTCTTGTTTTGTGTGCAAGGGTCCAATGATTTGAAAACATCCCAAAGATAATATTTATCCACCACTGGCCAAATGCATTTTCTTTGGATATGGTGTGTGGGTTTCAATGCTATTTCAATGAATGTGAGTTTCAAGGGCAGAGAAGTTTTAATGCCAAGTCTATTTTCATTGTGAGACAGCATTGCTTTGTTTAGCAGATTCCTGTTAGTGTTTGTGCATTGTTGTGTTGCAAAATGTAAAAATAAAATCCAAATAATTATTGTAGAAGTAAAGCAGTATGCGCACATTAGTGTTTAGGGTAAATGGGGCTAAATCACCAGGTAATGGGACATTGGAATGGCTGCAGGGGGACTCTGGTGCCATATTTTGGTTGTCTGTTCTTCAGTTTGCGTTTGAAAGTTGGTATCCCACAATTCCATTGGAGTGAGTGGGGTTACATAATTATGTATGCAAATTAGATATTAATCAGCATACAGATTTGTACATATCTTTCATGGGCCTTGTCCAGATTTTTTAATGTTTCCAGGTTGAGAGGTATGCTCATTAGACCCGTTATAGAGTACAACGCCCCTTTTGGTCTGTACCTCACAAGACATCTACAACAACTGGAAAGGCCACAGAAATACCTCACAAAGAGGATTACCAGCTTGAAACAGATGACCTACGCAGACCGTCTCAAAAAGCTCCAGCTTTACTCCATTGCATATCACCTATTCACAGGCGATCTCTGCCTAACATACAAAGATATGTCAAACTCAGAGCTGTTGTACATCCTCCACTTAAAGAAATCCCAATCCCTCAGAGCTATGTGCTCTAGGGACCTAAATCTTTTCACCACAATAAACAGAACATGCTGGAGGGATAGATTCCTGTTCCAGAAACTTCCCATACTCTGGAACAAACTACCTATCTATATCAAACAAAGCTCCTCATTAGCACTCTTCAAGAAAAATCTTGATAGTTGGATGGGAAACAGGAAATTCACCCCGGGAATCACTTCTGTGGCTCTGCTCGACAGGGCCACAGGAAAATAATGTTTTTGGGTGTCGAAAGTCAGGATACCTTTTTTGCTAGGCTTATATAGGCCCTAGGGCCAATAGCCTAGTACCTACCTATGAACCTATGAACCTATAAAATTAAAGAGTTCAAACCCTGGTTATCTGAATTACAGTTCTTCTTAGATATTAATTACAACACAGAGATAAATAAAATAATGATGTGGGACTCATTAAAAGCTTACAGATATGGTAAAACCCTAACTTGCTATAAAAATCAGAGAATGGGATTCTGAATTATTAGATCTACAATCCAAATTTTGTCAGTAAAAGCTGAAAACAATAAAAATCATTTGGAGATGAAAAAGAAAGTAGAAGCATTAAACAATAAATACAATGAAATGCTAACACATAAAACTAGTTTAGCTTTAGAAAAACTAAAAATTAATACCTTGGCCACTTCTCCCAAATATCTATATAATTTATCCACAAGAATCAAAATACAATCAAAAGCTAATAACATTAAAAGTATCTTCCATGAAAAGAAAGGTAAAAATGTCTCAGATATAGGTGATATTCTTGCTGCCTACAGAAATCACCATAAGGAACATTTCCAAAAAGAAAATATACATATTGATCAATTAAATCTAGATGAAATATGTTCCAATATAAAAAATACCAGAAAATTTAAAACTAGATCTGCAAGCACCCATATCATACAAAGAAATTACAGATACAATAAAAGATGGTAAAAACAATAAAGGTCCAGGTATAGATGGCATAATTATGGAAATATATAAACTTTTCCTTTCAAAGATACTCTCCATCTTCCATAAAACTCTATTAGAAATTCAGTCACAAGCTTTAGTACCACCCTCTTGGAGATATTCTTTAATCACACCAATCCTAAAGGAAAACAAATCCCAAAACCTCTGTACCTCACATAGACCTATATCATTATTGAATAATAACTATAAGATATTTTTGACAATATTAACTAACAAAATGAAAATACCACTATCAAAAACAATAAATAATTATCAACCTGGATGTATATATCATAGGCACACACATAACAATATTAAAAGGATAATTTTCTCTTATAGATTATGTTAATAAAGAAACTAAAGAAACACTCATAATTGGATTAGATATAGAGAAAGCTGTTGATTCCCTAAATTGGGACTATTTATGCACTATTCTAATGCTATTTGAATTGTCTGCATCCTTGGTTCATCTCTTAAAGAACATATATACACATAATTTAGCGTATATCAAGTTAGGTCCTTTTACCTCTGAATCTATACATATAACAAAAGTCACTAAACAAGGTTGTCCCATGTCACCAATTCTATTTCCTCTGGCTATTGAAATATTGGCAGATTCAATTCATAACAATATAAAATTCAAAGGAAAGGGTGTTTATGAACAATACAATTCTAAAGTAATGCTATTTGCTGATGACATATTACTAACACTATTTAATACAAAAGAGACATTAGAAGAATTAGATATATTAATTGACACATTTCACATGACTTCAGGACTCCATTTCAATAAATCAAAATCAAAAATTTTATTTTTAAATACAATAAAGAACTGCAGACTAAGGGGATCACATCATAGGGAAACAAGAATCGACCTTAAAATATCTAGGAATTGAGTTATGCAAGGATAATAATGAATTAGTCTCAAAAAACTACAATAATATCATCAATACAATTAAAATTTCTTTTGAAAAATGGAAAAAAATATTAACATTTGAAGATAGACTACAGTTAATAAAAATGGTTTTACTGCCCAAGATCTTATATAAAGCCTTTGCAATACAACTGTTACTAGAAAGGAATATACTTAAAGAAATAAATTCATGCCTAATAAATTTTTTATGGTTTCCCAAAAGAAAAAGAATAACTTTAATACATCATATCAGACCATGAAACAGGGAGGATTAAATGTTTCTGATATAGAAACATATATAAAAGCATCAATATCTAAAACAATCTCAGATTGGATACGTCCAAATTACTCTGCAAATTCGAAAGAATTACTAACTGTAATATCAATAAATGAATTTGATTTACAAACAAAATTTCAAATAACAGATAAAAACAATTTGCCATGGCACATATGTATTAGTATACAATATAACATAACTAAACCCATTAAAACTTGTATGATTAATTATTAAATTGACTCATTTAGGAAAATTATTACTGCAAATATAGATTTAGGCAGCCATGGTGGTGCAGCGGTTAGCACTGTCGCCTCACAGCAAGAGGTTCTCCGGTTCGATCCTCAGCTGGAGTGCCTTCTGTGTGGAGTCTGCATGTCCTCCCTGTGGTCATGTGGGTTTCCTCCGGGTGCTCCGGTTTCCTCCCACATCCCAAAGACATGCTGTAGGTGGATTGGACCCTCTAAATTGGCCCTAGGTGTGAGTGTATGTGTGTGTGTGCCTTCTGTGGAAGGTTGGGCACCGGGCTGGCAACTCGACACTGTGAAACTCCGCTGCCAATCATGAGCAGACAGGTGATCCACTGTGGTGACCCCTAACTGGGAAAAATCTGAAAGAAGAAGAAGAAGATAGATTTAAAAATCTGGTTTGATCTTTTAACACCATTTATAGTCACAAAGAATTTTCCACATAAAACATATAGAGAAATTATTAATTCCTGGGAACAGAAATTATTTGTTTGTTAGCTCCAATGTATCAAAGAACTAAAGGTTTTAGATATGAAAGTAATGAAAACAACATAAAAAATTCTACAACAGGACTGGCTAACTTTACAGAGTATTCTGTCATAGTCGCAAGATTTAATTAGAGTAATTAACAATTCTTCATTTAAAGAAATATCTAAATTTACAAAATACATATATGAAATCATATATGATGACTTTGACATGGGAAACTGTTTTTCAAAATTTTACAAAATATTGATAAACTATAAAACAATACCCAAAACCTCATATTGGAAATATATAACAAAAGAACACTCAATACAATTAACTAAAATATTAAAACAAATATCTTATTATCAAGAAAATATACATCCTTTACACAATACTGGAAAGTTTTTAATTGGAAATGCGTGCACAGAGCATTCTTAACCCCAGACAGAATCAGTAAAATTAGTTCTTCCATAAAAGGAATATGTTGGAGATGTGAGCAAGTACACAATGCAGATTGGAACCACATTTTCTTTGATTGTGTTAAAATTAAGCCATTTTGGAATAGTATTAATAATTTTCTACAAGATTTATTTAATTAATCATTTTATTTAATTAAAGCTCTTGTGTTATTAAATGTGAACGAATGTCTTCATTTGAATAGGTCAAACATGTATCTAGTATGGACTATACTTGCAATTTCAAGGTTTCAAGGAAGTGTACAACAAGAAGATGGAATACAAACACAATACCAACTTTGGAAGACTTATACAGCCTACTGAAGACAATAGCATTATTTGGAAATTAAAATGAAAGAACTAAGAATTTATCCAAAGCCATTTATCAACAACCCTTGCGGAAAAGTCTTATCGTTGATTGACACTTTACAATAATTGATCAAACACTCGATAATGGATCGGACATACTTATAAAATAACTGTATACATTAAGATCTGTTATAGTGCCAGGCCAATGTAAATAGTGTACATAGTTATTTAAGATGTCATGTATAAATACTATGGAATTCATTCAAATGTATTTTCAAAATAAAAAAAAATTTTGAGAAAAAAAAAATTATAAGTGAGGAGGATGGAGGATCTGTGAAATCCTATAGATTAGATCACTATTCACATTTTCTTTTGCATTTTCTTGAAGCAGTTGAATAAAAAAGTATATGTCAGCTTTCTCTGTATTCTTTTTACTTGTGATAAAGGTTTTGTTGAAAAGAATATGCAAGATGTTGGAAAGGATATGAGAGATGTTATGTTTTTTGCTGACAACTATAGGTATTTACTGTGGGTTGGGTACAATAGTCTATAAGGTATGTTAGAGGAATTTGTGTTTTTGGTCAGTAATATGATTTAGAACATCACAAGTACAGGCAAACTTTTACATGAATTCTATTGTCCCTCACATTTTTTCAAACTTACCATCAAATACGTTCCAATTCTCTCAATAAATATGATACTCTAAAACTATACAAACTTCCCTTTAACTGGCTACATTTAAAAGATCCTTCTCCAAAAATGCCCTTGCCTGCAGAACCTTCTAAACAGAAGATACGAGTATCTGACAGAATGCCAATCTGAAAATTTTCAAGAAGACTCTTCATTCTCATTTAGTCATAAAAACAAATGTAACTGTTTCAGAGATGCATTTTAAATTTGTTTAATATCTTTTGCCATTAGGTATAATTCCACTGCTACTTTACAACATATCCTTGCATTCTAAACAAATATATAATCCTTTCTCGCTCACTCTCTCTCTTCAGCTGCCATTGCTGTAACCACATGCTGCCTTACTGTTACTGTACTGTATACGTACATCACTGCACCTGTTATAACTTGCTTTATATTACATGCATATACTTTCCATATGCTTAAAACATCTGTATGTTTAACTTTCTTTACATTATATACCTATTATTTTAGATGCTTTTCCAAATTGGAAGTAGTTATGCTTTAAGCATACAATCTGTGTTTTATTATTTTTGTGTGTATCTGCTATTTAGCACAATATTTAATGTTATATGTATGAGTCTCCTGTTTGGCCTGGGTTATGACTGAAAAGTTTTTTTTCAGACTAATTCACTAATCCAGTTAATAACATAAAATAAATAAATAATTAAAATAAATCACCCTCATAAATTCTTTATTTTCTCTTGAGAGGGGAGCCAAAATATTGTTTTGTCAGTTGCGAAGAAGGAAAAAGAGAGATATCTGGGTTGAAGCCATAACTTTCTCGAGAGGATGCTGCAGCTAACAACTCAGAGTTAAGAGATAAAACAGTACAACTGTTAAACAGCTGGAGCAATATGTTTTTTGTTGATTGGGTCAAGAACTGAGCTAATTCAAATAAGATACTGGTTTGTGTTCTGTAGATAGCTAGGCATTTCCTTACTAGTCGTGTGACATATTTGTCTGGAGAGGAATATGGAGACATTTTGATATGGCTAGACTTACAATTCAGAAGCAGAGTTGTAGTTTGAGTGTATTCAATGTATTCAGACATATAGCAGCAGCAGCAGTTAGTGTAGCCACTCTGTAAAGGGATAGGTGAAACAGAACAGTGATCAGTTATCAACAATCATGCCATTGACTGTGGGTAGAAATAAGAAGGCAGGACAGAGGGATCATGATGAGTAGAGCATGTTGTCTGATATATAATCCACTTGGAAGGACTTGGAGGTATTGGAAATAAAGAAGTAGGACATTCCCTCTGGAGACTTCAGTGGAAATAGGGGAAAGCTAGTACTGTATAAACCATTGTCCTAAAGACAAGAATTTTATGTGCCAGAGAGTTTGTGGGAAAAATTTAAAACCTAAGAAAAAGATGAAGGTTAGAAAAGGGCTGTGGGGGGGGGGTCTCACATAAGTCATAGATCAAGTGATTCCGCTGGTATCCTGAATAGGGTATATCAATATCTAGGAGGGTAGGAGAGGTCGACAGATTTTTAAGAGGATTAAAGAAGAGAGAGCTGTTAGAACAGAATACATGCAATGTGAGAAAACAAAGGACGTGATCAGAAGAATTAGAAAGGAGATTAAACTCACAAATATGATACAGGTGTCATTTAACACCCAGGAAGTTAAGGTACATAGAATGACAACAGTCTGACTTATGCTGATAGTGCAGGGAGGATGAGGAAGGGGAGTTCCACATGTGGTGAGAGTCCACAGATACGTTTATTTTTATTTTTTATTTATTTTATTTTTTGATTAAATTACCAGTTATAGTCTCAGAGGTGTGTGGGAGCTTAGAAGAAGACGTAGCCCCACATGGGGGGGTCAAGATGGTGAAAATGAGAACACTGTGGTATTAACCATTTGGGAGTGCAGGTGAAAAAGATATAGAGGAGAGCTGGAAGAAAATCTGATGAGAGGAAAAGCTTTGATAAAGTGGTTGGAAATGTTAATGGGGGTCATAGACATAGTGTATGGAGGCCGCTAGATTGAGTGGAAGTTATGTGTAGGGTATGATATTAAGGCTAACAGTCAGAAGACCCCTCTGAGATTATGGAGTGTGGTGACTTTACTGATGAAGAAAGTAGGGGAAATCTTTGGGCTATATTAGGTAAGATAACCTAGGTACTATTTTTGTTAGGTCTTGATAAGAAGCTACGGAACACGGGTTTCTTGATACAGCTGTGCTAGAAATTAGGAAGCTTACTTTGAATATGGTTTCTCATGACAATAATGGGAAATAATGGACAGGCTATAGTTTTCTGGATTTTAAGTAACATGACTACACATTTATTTCTCCCTGTTCACCTGAGTTTTAGTTATTTTTCCAAACTTTTGTTTGTCAAAAGGGCTGGTATGTAATGAGTGGGTGGCTTGTCTCAGGGATCTCTGATCCTAGCTATCTCATGTTAGGTTTCTATAAAGTCCATAGTGGGGGGGGGGTTAGGGTTTATTTTTCTTGGCTCTGGCTGGAATCCAGTCAATGGGTATCATGTGTGATTAAATAAATGTCAGGCAACTATGTTTTTTATGGAGTTAATAGTCTCTGTCTGCTACCTGTATTTCCTTGGGTCACTTGTGACTTCAACTGAAATCATCTGGGTCACTTTTGTGATCTGAACTGCTCTTGGGCCATTATGTTTTTTCCCCTCTGAAAAATCATTGTGTTTTACATTATAGATCTTCTGAGAGGTAATTTTTGTCAGGGATTTTGTAAGGTTTTATTTTTATGTATCTATAACTTGTACTGTTGTATTGTTTGAAGCTTTTACCTTGCTTCAATAAATGCAAACGATAATATATTTTTATTTATTTTTATTTTACATTTGTTTACCGGGAAAGTCCAACTAAACAACAAGTCCATTTTCAGGGAAGGCAAGGGGAGAAAAGCTCCAAGACATACAATGCATAAGAAAATTATCAAACTTAGCCACTTAACATTTTACAAAATAGAGGATACATAACATTTCTTAAAAAAGTAGACAGATTGCAATGTATGAATATATGCACCATGGAAAAAGTTAGACTAGTAGTTATTTAGAACTATTAGAGTATAATACATCTTGCAGAAAGGCTTATTTGAGCAGAATACTTTACATTCAGACTATATAAAGGTACAGTATATGCAAGCTTGCGTGTGGAGAGAAAATTGAAGAGAGTAGTGGGATTTACTTTTAGAAAGTAAATGGGTAATTTGGAGTGACGTAGAGAGAGATAAGGTAATTAAGAAATATGAATTTGGTCTGGGGCAGTAGTTTGGGCAGCCTGTTGGGTGAATTGGGGATAATACAAATATGATGTATTAGCCAGGATTGATACATGGGCAGATCCATGTGGTTGATAGGTGGGATTTTAATAGTTTTTTGAATTGAACTATGTTAGGGTTGGATTTAATATCAAGTGGATGGCAATTCCAGATTTTGGCAACACTGCTGGAGTAGAGGGATTCTGCAGCATGGCTTTTGCATTTTGTTATATCTAGCAATGCCTAACTGTTAGAACGAAGGGTCCTCTTATTTGAGTCGGGAGCTAGTAGGTTCTTTAGGGCTGGAGTTTTTTCAGGATGGTTTATTATTTGGTGGACCATTTTGAGCTGGTTGAATTTTAGCAATGCGGGAAGTTCAAGCTATGAGCGTTTTCTGAGACAGTGGCAGTGGTGAGATCTGTAGTTAGTGCCTGTTGCAAATTTTGCTATTTTATTATAACAGGTTTCTAGTTTTGTTAAATCTAACTTTCTTAGGTTGGTAAGGATAGGGGAAGCATGAAGTAGGGTTGAGGTAAGGTGGGTTCTAGCAATAGTAGCTCTGGTGTCTGCTGTGAGGTATTGTTTACTTCTGTAGAGGCACTTTAGTTTTTTGTGAACTTTTTTCATAGACTGGGCAATATGAATGTCAAATAGCATATTCTGGTCAATGGTGACCCCTAGCAACTTAGTATTAGGAACTGGAGTTATAATGGTGTTGTTAACTGAGGTGATTTTGAATGCAGGATGGGTATTAGAGGCTCTAGTTGGGTGAAATAGGATTAGTTTAGTTTTTTGGGGGTTCAGTATTAGTTGAGCATTGGTTAGCCATGTTTCTATAGCTGTAAATGACTGTTGTGTTATGTGCTCTAGTTTCTGGAAGGTGGGAACAGCACATATAAGGGCTGAGTCGTCTGCATACTGTATAAGTGTGGTGTCACTTGTAGCTGTATGGAGTTTGTTTGTGAAGATTGTGAAGAGAAGTGGGCCAAGGATAGAACCTTGTGGGACTCCCAAGGATATGGGCAGAAGAGGGGAGAGAATTTGTTGCCATAATACTGCTTGTTGATGGCCATCCATACAGTCCCAAAACCAGGCTATTGCTAACTGGCTGAGGTTCAGGTCAGCTAGGACATCTGAGAGTTTGGTATGGGATACAGTGTCAAAGTAGAGGACACTTCGGAGCTGGTTTATGGTATCGGTACAACTCATTAATGTTGTGTTAGTGCTATGATTAGGGCAGAATCCATGTTGTGTGGGTGTTAGTAGATTGTTAGTTAATAGATATTTTACAGTTGCGTATGAATGCACTTTTCCAAGATTTTAGAAAGGAGAGACAGAATGGCTATGGGACGGTAGTTAGGAATATCTGTTGAGTTGCCACCTTTGTGGAGAGGGATTATGTGGGCAATTTTCCATAGTGAAGGTATTTTATTTTCTGTGATAGAGCAGTTTATTAGGATGGTGATGGGGACTGCAATGGCATCAGCTGCTAGTTTAAGGTATTCTGCTGGTAGCTTGTCTGCAGCTAATGTAGTTGGCTTGAGTCTTTTGAGGTATTTTTTTACAGCAGTAGTAGGGATATAATTAATATATAATACATATAATAATACAAATTATATAAATGATACATTCAAAAAAGTAAATGAACAAAGCCTTATGTCATCCCATCAGGTTCATCAAGGTCTTATATAATATGAGTTTGTCTTCATCAGCTGGTAGTCAGAAGCCTGTAGACCATTTAAATAAATGTGTACCAAATACAGACATGAGCTTATAAGGCTGTCAGACATCAACGTTTATTTGTTTTTTAAACCATTTTCAAAATCAGATATGTCGTATATTCAAAATGTGTATATTCTTTATGACTGGGTAGCTCTTCAAACTCAGGAAATCAATGTCTTTTGATTATCACAAAAAGACCCAGTGGGTATAAATTAATTGTAATACATACACTTCATTTCCAGCATTGATATCTGGACTTACCTGGCCTTTGTCTGCCTCGGGAATGATATCATAAATTCACATTCAAGGTATGTTCATTGTTTCTTCATGCTTGTTAATACTCATCATATTTTTAAGCCGAATGTTGAAATCTTTAGGAACTCCCACATCCCAAGCCCCTTTACTTCATGCTTATTAACTCTAGGAAAGAGGTGAAATGTAAGTCATAAACATACACAAATGCAATGGCTTCATTGCAATGTTTTGAATGCAACGGCAAAAGGCAACAGTCTGATATACATGGAACATGGATGAGGTACTGTAGTGTTAGCACCAAGTTAGATGGCACTCCAAATCTGAATTTTCTTTAACCTGTATTATATGCTAAGTTTTCGTCTGATCAGATGCTATTTTTTTTTTCACTTTGGAGGGTTACATTACTGGAACACATGCTTTCAGTACATTAGTTTTGTTCTGTACAGGATATTATAAAGGTTTTACTGGGTAGCCATATGAAATTTGGAGGTTTAAAACAATAACAGATTTTTTTTACAGCTGGGGACAATGTGCCTTTTTTGTATCTCAAGACCAAAGTAAATAAACTTTCATCATTTGCTTACAATCTGTCTTGCAATCAGGAGATTATGTATGAGTCTATGTTATGATTTTATTAAACAGGTAATATAGTTACAATGACTATATCTAGCTGCAAATTTTTCTGTAAATGCTATGTAACAAGTTGAAATAATAAGTTGTCAGTGTGAGTCCTGCAATGTGGAGACTGAATGGCCAGAAATGGAAACTAACAGACCCAGTCCGAGACTGCCATTTCTCAAAATATCCCCTTTCCTCTAAGGTATGGTGATCTCAGAATCGGTATATATATATATATATATATATATATATATATATATATATATATATATATATATATGTGTGTATACACACACACACACACACACACACACACACATAGATAGATTGGTGGTGTGGGGCTTGCTTCTGCACTTGTGCACTTGACCCCCTGCAAAAAAAGAAAAAAAAAAAACAGGTTTAAAGAAGGAAGGGGATATTCAATAGTCACTGTTCTGTTTTTTTACATTTTTTTTTTGGCATTTCATTACTTGGCATTCTGAGTCTTGGCATTTCAGTAGGAAGCCGTTAATGTCATGCTGAAGGCTTATACATTTTGCAGATTGTTGACGTGTATAAGTCACACAATAAAAAAGTGATTTTACAAAGAAAGTCACCTGACACCAGACAAGGCCCCAAATTCTTTTAGCTAGTGAAAATATACAGATAAAAACATGGTGCTTTAGTTTATGGGTGGAGGGATTTGACATAATGGCTAAGGTCTTTACCTCATAAGCACAAGGTACAGGGTTTACTTCTGACCTCAGGTTATTGGCTAGGCTTAAAATGGTCATTCAGGGCAGTTAGCCTAGTGTTCACCTATGAACCTATAAGAGGTAGCAATAGAGAAAGGAAGAAGGGACATGTTAAACACTATTATGTTGTGATTCTAGGCAGGATTTTAATGTTATCTATTTAGCTATTTTAATGTAATTCAACTTATGCATTAGTAAATGCTTGTGTAGTGAATGTTTAAACAACACATTACTTGGGTTGCTGATGCCTGCAGACATGTATGTATATGTTTAGCAGGAGACTTGAAATTCCCTTTTGAGTACTAAATTAAGCAGAACACATTAGCACTACAAATTCTCCTATTCAGCGAGGTCATGGTAGCAAAATAGATATCTTGCGCAATTTAAATAATTACAGAATATATGGAGAATTAAGGACCGGACAGTTGAGAATTTTATGCATTAGTTTTAGGTATAAGGTATCTCAGAATGTATTTATTTGTCCTGTTCCACTTCAATAAACACACAACACCGAATGACATTTGACAAACTTTATTAGACTTCCATAAACATGATTGTTAACCAATAGTCATAAATTTCAACCAAAAACATGACACAGGTCATAATAACATCCATGGGAAAAGACATAAAATAACCATAAGGGCAGCGTACCACTCACCCTTGATAAGCAGCATCCCCCACTTGCTCACTTATCCTTGCACTAACGAAGCGGTGTTCACGCTCACCTTCAATTTATTGAATTACACCACCATTCAAATAAGCAGCTCTGCTTGCTTATTAACTTATCCACCAGAGCAACCGCTCACTTTCATTCCAGACTTATTGAATTGCACATCCATCACCAGAGGGGGAACAGAAGAGGGCAAGCCTGCCCCTCTTCTCCACCTTCCCACACTAACAGAAACACAAACCCTACTAATAAAAAGAGGGAGGGTGGGAGGGTAGCAAGTTCACACCAAAACGTGATTCCTACCTCAACTACACTTGACAAAACCCTCTAATACCCTCCCTGTCCTTACCTAATTTGTTCCTAACATCCCTCCCTCCCTCCCAATTAAACCTATCCTACCCTTATCCTTTTAATTCTTGCTAACCTACATATCTAGCACCACACTGAAGATGACCCAGGACAAAAAGGTCTGTTCCAAACCTCATTTGTCCTTTTCCACTTCAATAATCACACAACACCGAATGACATTTGACGACCTTTATTAGACTTCCATAAACACGATTGTTAACCAATAGTTATAAATTTCAACCAAAAACATGAAACAGGTCATAACATCCATGGAAAAAGACATAAAATAACCATAAGGGCAGCGTACCACTCACTCTTGATAAGCAGCGTCCCCCACTTGCTCACTTATCTTTGCACTAACAAGGCAGCATTCCCACTCACCTTCAATTTATTGAATTACACCACCATCCAAATAAGCAGCTCTGCTTGCTTATTAACTTATCCACCAGAGTAACTGCTCACTTTCTTTCCAAATTTATTGAATTGCACATCCATCACCAGAGGGGGAACAAAAGAGGGCAAGCCTGCCCCTCTTCTCTGCCCACCAGCCTGACCAGGCTGTTTCCCCTCTTCCTTCAAACCTTCCATCTTAAGGCCAAACATCATTCGGTGTACCCATTTTCTATACTCCAGCTAGATCATTAAGGCCAGCCCTCATCTGCAAAGAAACACAAAACCATACTTTTGTTAAGCCTCCCTCATAGACACAGTACCCAAATCCTGACTATCCCCTAGAACACCCGCACACCTGCAATGCCCGAAAACCCCAGTATCCCAAACCAGTGTAAATTCAACTGTGCCTCAAAGAACCCGAATAAAGTAATATTATGCTCAACCCTACTGTACCACACCAGAACAACCATTGTGACAGAATTCATTATCTTTCACTTCAGTTCCTTCAAGGCTTTGCTTGCTCTGCTAACTGCCCTTTACAACCTCATTGCATACCACTCTGATGACCAAAACATCTCCTGCGACTGGTGTATTCAGAATGACAGAAACAGCCACACCGACAAAGCCATCACCTTCCAAATCCACTTCCTTCAAGCCCTGACTGCTTACATCTGCAAAAGAAAGAACACTGTAAATTCATGGCACTCACCCATTAAACTTTCTTAAAGGCATTAAACCATGTCAAAAAGCTCCCTTATTCTTCGAACTGCCCCCATTACACTGCCCTATCTCCCTTATATCAACCCAACCCCACCTTACCTGCATAAAATCCTTTCACAGCCAAAGCAATAAACATACAACAGCATCAGTGACCTTCAACAAGCACCAAAAGGAAACTGATACCAACTGAAGATGTTGCAAGTAATCACTATAGAGATATAAGTTAAATATAAATATACCTTACCTGCATCACCTATAGCTTCCCATATGAAACAATCTAATAGTCTGCTGAACATTCATGTGACCAACCCTGCAAAATATCCCAACAACTCCCTGCAAAAAGTGGTAAGGGCTGTTTAGCTCACTGTTGCCATATACAATAGAAGAAAACAAATTTGTACCTACTCTCTTGCAATTTAATCTACCAATTCAGTCTGTATGACAGTAAATTGTGTGAACAATAATAACCCCAATTCCCCCAGCTAAACTGAATCATAAAACATCCACGTAGCAACAGTCTTCATAAACACGAAAAAACACCATCCTCCATAATCAACAGAATGCATATAATCCTAAATTAACTCCCTACTACTCCAAAGCTGCCTGTCGTCCCATTTCCACTGCCTCTATACCTACAGCCCCACCCCTGTAGTCCAAAATAATGGTTAACAGTAATAAAGTCACACAGCCCAATGCCACCAATGACCACTTCCTTAACCTTTCATATAAGATGTCTGCTAGCCATCAGCGGCGACCAGCCTAAACTAAACAATTAAGATCCTTCCTTCAAACTCCTTCCTGCCAGCCTGTAATCTGAAAAATCCCCCCAATATTTCAATCCCCAATTTTGCTGTAGCCTCCATAATTAATAGCAAATACCCTGAAACCAACCCTATCTATGTGCTCAAACCCCAAACACTAACTGCCACACTCCAAACTACCAGAACGCTCAGCCTATTAAACCTTACCCAGTGATGCTCAATAAATCCCACGCAAACCAATAAAACTGCCTGATATACAGAAACTGAAGAACTACAAACATTCATAACCCCTCCTTGCCCCTAGCTTACTCCAACCATGCTACCTGCCAAAGCTTCAGAGTCCTCAGCTGAACCCATCGTCCAATCCTATACCCAAAGAACATAAAACCCCACTCTCATGCACACAAAACATGCCCCAAAGTCATGTTACAATAATTCTGTCCTTTATAGCCACTCCAACTCCCCTTGAACACCACCAGGCCTGCTTCACCCCACCTATAAGTTAACTTGAATCACCTTTCAGCACCCTGCCACAAATCTGACATGTCAAGTTAAGTACTTACCGAAGTAGGCTTAGCAACCATCACCTCTCAAGAGAACTTATACAATCCACCAACTGATGGTCCTCTGCGCTTCCCATCTGCAAAATAAAAGATAAAATAATAGCTGTGCACATTAACTCCTTCACAGTAGCCACTGCTAGGCACCACCTTGCTCATGAAATTCACCTCTTTTATCCTAAAAACTCCCCGAAAAATGTAGCAATAACCAGTTCCCAAACCATACTATTCATTTAAACCAAGAAAACACAAAGGTAGAACAAAAGGCCTGTCAGAGATAGCTTTCAGCTATTTCTCCTAAAACCTCAAAAGGAACTTGAGGACAGCCATCCCTATACCATTAACAACCTTCAACAATATACTTTTAAATTCTTTTCCTTTCACTGTTTCCTGAGTTATTGAGCTGAATAAAAGCTGCTAGAATAAAAGGATCTGTGTTAGCATGTCTTATGGAGGACATAAAGTCCGAAACTCAAATATGTGGCATTACTTAGTGCCTTCCACTCTTCATGACTGCCAGAAAACTACAGATTTCATGAAAAATAGACCAATCATCTGAGTCAAAATATGGCCATTCTACAAAATCTGTACGGTTGACATATGTAATTATTCCCCGCCCCTTCCCTCGACACAAAAATAGCCACAAATTAAGCCATGTCAAGGAACCTGTGCATGCAACATTGTTTATATTTAAGGGGGGTGGTTTGGGGTAATCACCCTCACCCCTGTGAGCCATTCTAAAATTAGTCAATTACTCCTTGTAAGCATCAAACCCTGCACGTTGTGGCTGATAGTGAACTAACAGAGTTTCTAAGTTCATTCTGAGTGTTTTTTTAATTTAACATATATATATATATATATATATATATATATATATATATATATATATATATATATACATATATCTATCTATATATATATATATATATATATATATATGTGTGTGTATATATATATATATATATATATATATATATATATATATATATATATATATATATTCTACATACTGATCAGCTTGGCGCCATTCATGCCGCACCTGCGTGGCAGACTACCACTACTCGCTGGTGCCTTGCAGCCCACGAAACACATACATACACCTTAGAGAACTCAAAAGTCTCCCCTTTCCCACAACAAACAGCACCACTAGATCACTCAAGGTGGAAGTGAGCACTCTGCCTTTAGACCCATGTTGAATTACATTATAAAACAAAATAGGCAACCTAATTTCATAAACATTCCTAAAAGGTGATGAAACTGATGCACTCTATGTGAAATGCACCACTATTCCCCAATGAGAAAGTAAAATGAAACACTTGCCTTCTCAGTGTTCATATAATTAAATTAGTATCAATGAAGTTGAAGCAAACGAAAATCCAAGCACAGCACCAATCTTGTTTAAAGACTGGTGTTAACAGTATCCTGGGTGGCAATTAAGCATACCAACTACACATACACACATACGTGATATCAGGGTGTCAGCAACGTAAGTACATACAAGAAGTTTCTCACCTCTCCAGCTGTGAGAGTACAACAGAATAGTTGGAAGTACATTGGACTTTCTCTGAAAGATATAGTAAGCATTCGTCCTGAATTTTGCTCATACCCCAGCTCAGTCACTACCAATCCCACCAAAAAGTTAATTGCATTAATAATGCTCTTGGCTGTTGTGCTACTTAATAGCATGAATAACTGGGAAACCACAGAGAAAAGCATAGCTCATGGGAACTCAAAGTTAAATAAGTCTGAAATTGCAATGACTGACATTTTTTTTTTCTTCTTCTCCATACCTCAATCTTTCAATCTCTTAGAGCAAGAAATAGGCCAAAAACCAGGGACAATTCTCATATTAATATTGCTCTTACAAACATAGAAAGCTGACAGAACAGGTCTTGCATTAGCATGAATTTCCAAATGGGTATGGAGTCAAACTCATATGTCTGTCATTATTTATTTATTTATTTTTAAACTTCAATCTTGAATAATTTGCCACAAATCTGCCAGCTGTGCAACACCATAACAGGTTTTGCCTTACCCTGGATCTCCTATAGGGTATGCAGCCTGAAACTCAACTGTCTATCATTTACTAACATCAGCCTACAGTGGTTTGCCACTGATCTGCTAAAACCACAACGTATGAAAACTGACCAAAATATGGGCCAAATCTGGGCTTTCTGCAAAAATCTGTACCATTGCTAAGTATGGTCCCTATCCTCTGATTTCCAAAGTAGCTCCTGAAAGCTACTTTCACAAAAAAAAAAAAAAAAAAAAAAAAAAAAAAGAGGGAGCCAAAAAGGCAAAGAACAGACCCCAAACGTAAAAGGCCGCCAATGTAAACAGAACTGAAACATGCATCCCAACCATTAGCTGTGAGCTCCACTATAAAAAGCCTAAAATTCAAAGGACAGCCTGCCATCAACAAACCATTAGGACAATATCCCTCATTCAATTACAATCCAATAACCACCACTCTCAATAGGTTTTCAAATGTTTCTGTTTTACAGCTAGTCGAGAAATAACAGCAGATATGGAACCCCTTGAATTCTTCCAACACAGCCTGCTGAATTGGGAGTCAAAGGCCTCACAATAGGGCAACCAACCCTAAAATAGCAAGAAAACCAGCAGTTGTATAACGTCGACCCAAACACGTGCAGCAAACTCTGCAGTATTAAATGAAAACCTCTTCCCTCTCTGGCAATGTAGCAGGAAAGCACCCCAGACACAGGTATTCCTGCTCACTTGAACTCTACACCAGAATGCCTGTCATATATTGACCTCACTCCTCAGAGAACTAACGTTATGATCTCTCACCTCACGCCCCAATTGCAGTCAACTCACCCTCAAACAAAAGTCAGGCACCACCGGCAAAACAGATACACATCATCCCTTCCCCAATGGAGCAGCCCAGCAGCAACCAATCTGAGACCCTCAATTCTACTGTGCCCACAGTGCAGCATACCCATCCTCTTCCAAACTGCATCAAATCCACGCTCCATGATATAACCCCTTGGCGGAAAGAACCAAGACCCAAGATGCCATCAACACTTTATTTGTGTATTTACCCAGAAAATATCCACCTCTGTGTTCTATGACAACATCAACCTCCTCTGCATGATCACACCAGAACAATTAAAATATTTCCAATAGCAAGCATTACTGGAAACCAAAACATGTTTCACAGCCAATGGGTCCACAGGGACTTCCTGCACCCCTTCAGTGTGGGAGATCCTCAAAGCCATTGACCCAGAGAGCTCTAATGATGTGGAACAAATGACCACAATGTCCACTACTCACCAAAACCTCACCTACATCATCAACCAGCAAGCTCACACCATGGTAGATGTGCTACCCATATCCACAAAAATTTCTTTTGGTGAATCAATGCTTTGGCACTATTCATGCATACCACCTACAGAAATCCTCAAGTGAATTCAACAAAAGTAAAGTGTCAACAACAATGTACCCACAGAGCAAAGGCAGCAAGGACTAGCACTCCACAGCGCATGCGCAGGGAAACCACAAGCAAACCCACCAGGAGCCTGCGAAAAGTCACTCAAGCCATCGACCAAGCGCAATCCATCATCCCCCACATAACACAAGCCGCAACTGAGAGGACAACATGTTCCCTGACCCAGTGGAGCTCCCGACTCAACCACCATACCCACCAAACCAGGACCAAATCCCAGTGCCCCCATGCCTCCAAGCAGCACCCGCAATGCCAAGCACTCAGCCTATACCTTATTGTGTTTGTCTCTTCATTTTTTTTTTTTTTTTTTTTTTTTATGAAATGTCCCACAGCTGCCATTGGGCTCCATCGAGCATGCGCCAAGAGTGAACGTGCATCCCAGGCCGCGAAACTCACTATCACCAGGCACAGCAATCCTGGTAGATGAAATCACTGCTATCCACCATGAAAGGCCACCCTGGAAGTAAACCCTCTATGTTCAGCTCAGTCGATCAACCCCTCCTAAACCACTAGGAGAACCAGACCATTAAAACCTTTTCTATTAACCACAACCTTCCTGAATACTGATGGTATGCAACCAAATTACTACCCCGATGACCAAACTAAAGCAATAGTCAGAGGAAGACATCCTAACCCACCATGAAAAACAATCTCCCTCAAAGTTAAATTGCATACCTTGTGCTTAAGAAACATAATGACCACTCCTCCCCAATAACTCATCCAAAACCATCCAAACCAACCGCCCATCTTCCCAATCAACAAGCCAACTCCTCTAATGAATCCCAGAGGGGGGAAAAATAAAAAAAAAACAACATTACCCACCTCATCTCTGTGTTTAACCCAAGGCGGACCTATCCATCACCTACCTGACCACAACTACCTACTGGTCATTGTGGACAAAAACCTGCACTGTAGCAAGTTCACTCCAAAATGTGACTCCTACCTCAACTACACTTGACAAAACATTCTAATCCCCTCCCTGTCCTTACCTCATTTCCTCCTAACATCCCTACCTCCCAGTTAGCCCTATCCCACCCTTATCCTTTTAATTCCTGCTGACCTATATATCTAGCACCACATTGAAGATGACCCAGGACAAAAAGGTCTGTTCAAAACCTCATTTCTAAAATGAAGAGAACTTGTTTTATAATTATTTTCAGTAGAATTTAGCGTCATGTCATGTGCAAATAATGACACATTTATAACTCTTTTCTGTGCATAGTCATATAAAAAGAAGCATTATCTAAGATATTTTTCTAACCATCTCTGAATGGATGAATATTTTAATCAGATTATCTTTCAACATATTATAACTTTATTTTCTACTTATGTTTTTGTTGCCCTTTCTGTGCAAAATACCACATCCTGCTAAATCCTAATTTCCACAGAAAGGAAGACATAAGAAAGGTGCAGCCTTGGTGCAACTTCATTCTGAAAGTGGAGGAGGCTTCTCCACTTCGACCTAGCCTTCATTCTGCCCCCTATTCAAGGCATACAATTAAAATAGTGTGGCCTCTGTGCATATCAATGTGTTTCTGATACTGCATGTCAGCATCCATACTGTAGGCCTCTGTGCTTAAGTACAGCTCTCACAACAGTAGCTAAGTGCAATAGTGCATATTTCTGGGTAATGTACCTAAACAACGGGCATAACCCAAAAAAATCTGGAGAAATAGCTGTTTAACAAAACTGCATAACTAAAAATCATGATAAATATGTCAACAGAAAAATATTAGTCTCAGTACATAGCATTTTAAAAATAATTGTGTGCAGTTGTGTAAACCATACTGTGTGTGGCATATAGCTAACTATGCCATGCACGTGTATTGTAGTTCAGTGGCTGCCACCATTAAAACTAACTATTCCCCCACCCAACTGACTCATTCAGTGGTCAGGCTTACTAATCAAACCAAGATGTCTCACTGTCAGGGCTGCAGCACTGAGGGCAAAAGAACCAGTTCTGCAGCATATTAGAACATGCCAAGTGGCAAACATTAATCATCCTTATATCTCCCACAAATTAAATGGATGCATTCAAGCTATAAAGTAATATTATACTTGAAATGTATAAGATAATGACTTCTTCAATAGATTAATGATTTAAAATATTGTATTGTGCTTGAAGTAATTCTTATTTCATGCAACTGATTTAGATATTGAAAAAAGAAAAGAAATATTTAATACAGTGAAAAATACAATGTTTAAGTATATACTCCTAACAAGATACCTATCTAAACTTAAAATTAATGCAAATAAAATTAACTGTTATTATAGTTCAGATAAAGTAGGCAAACCATTAGCATTACAAATTCCTACATAAATTGTATCCTGTTTCTGAGATGTGGCATCACAACACCTTACATTATCAGAAATTAATCAAATCTAAAATTATTTCTAACAATGTTATGGAATGTATAAGTCATAAACAAGTTATGACTAACACTAATTAAATCGTCAACTCTCCTGCTGAGTCTGCCCTATCTTATGCATTGCTTACAAAGAGAAGTTGATGATGTCACACTTAATCTGAAAAAAAAAAAAAAGATAAAGTGCCTGGAAATACTGGAAAAATGCCAATTGCCATATGTCATCAGGCTTTTTATAAACCATTATCCATCTGTCTTTTAGAATTACTTCAGGTTTTGACCTATTCCCAAACTATAAGCTTCATGTCTGTATGAAAAGCAAAAATATTTTTACCAAAAAAATGTGGAGCAATAGTATGTCTGTTTTTCCTGCGATATTATACCCGTCCTTCTATTTTTTATAGCTGCCTGTTTAACTTTCCTCAAACTATTACATATCTAACTATATGTGTCTTAGCCTTCCTTTTTACTTCCACTGCTTACTATAGTTCTCCAGCTAATTTTCAGTGGAGGCCCCGGGAGAAAAGCTCCACAGTAGAAATTACAGAAATGTATAGCAAAAGCAGTTACAGATGCATAACATAAAACAAAATATTTTGTATTTCACATACAAATACTTTTCAAAGTGAAAAGAGAAAACATATTTACAATATTTACATAGAGTAAAGTATCATGTGGATTAGCAGTTATTAGGAATGAGCAGATGCTCATACAAAGCCTTGGTGTACAAGTGGTAAGAGAGTTAGGTAGGGAGAGTACCGTTACCTTTCCATTTAGACAACAGGTAAGAATGAAGCTGAGTTTTAAAGTTGTCAATGTTCTGCAATGTCCTTAGGGAGGAGGTGAGACAGTTCCATTTTTTTTTGTTAAGGGGAAGGAGAGGAGAAGTTGTCCAGCGGGTCGCTTAGGTTTGTGGACATTAACTAAGTTTTGGTGTTCAGATCTGAGATTTCTGTTTGGAATGTATAGAGTAGAATGTTAGTGAGTGCGGAGCGTTTGGTATCATATTATTTGATATACAAAAAGGATTTAATGATGATACTCAAAAAGTAGCACTATCATCCCATGCAGACAATATGAACAGAACCAAGTATAATACCATTAAAAGTGATTCTTACACAGAGAGCTGTTGACACCACATTCCTTGTAGAATTTTTTCACCTTATACTGAATCTTTTGTAATGGCCCAAACAACTCTTATAGGCTTAAAAAGTCAGTGTAGCAAGACTTCACAATTTCAAATATAAAAAGGGTATTTACATTTCATCCACCCAGCTTCTTAGAATGAATATGACAACTAAAGGTGGAGAAACCTTTCTGTCCCTGCATTAGTGATTTAACATTATACATTTTCCCAATGACAGGAATTGCTGAATATTGTTTTATCCTATGATTGAAAAACTACATAGGAAAGGTGAGAAGAGCAAAATTAAATGCACTGTATTTTTGCTAGAAAGAATTGTCTGACCAAATGATAATGTTTTGTGTTCCCACCACTAGCGTCTCCGATATTAGTCAAGTCCAACAAAAGTATGAACTGTAAAATCCTTTAGACAAGTGACTGGGTCCAGTGTCTCAAATAAGTTAAGCATTCCCTTACGTAATAAATTCTTCATTTCAACCGAGAACATATTATGGGTCCATATTACCCTGTTACAGCCTATCCATGGCTAGATATTGACATCACAATTCCAGATATGCAGACCATATCCATTGTTTCTCAGCTACCCTTTTCTTTTCCTCTTTCTGTGTTCCTTGATCGAACTCCTCTGTGGTTTTCTTCTTCTACTATTGTTATTGTTGTTGGCTTTTTAAGCTCCTCATTTCATCCCCTAGTTTACTTTCTAAATAACATAAGAAATGTCACTACCTATAAATGGTCCCAGCATATCCCAAAATAAGTAATCTTCTGCATGAGTTCATCATTTGACAGATGATGAATCTCTACCACCTTGTTCTGCCTTCAATTACTTCTCACACTCTGTCACCTTGTTTATCTTCAGTGTTTCACATTTAACATTTTCCTAATAAAAGTAAAATTAAAGAAAGTTCTGAACTCTAGCCTCACAAATAACATTCAACATAAATTTAGTGAACTTATCTTGCGTTAATGAAAGTTTTTCCTGTGATATTATACCCGTCCTTCTATTTTTTATAGCTGCCTGTTTAACTTTCCTCAAACTATTACATATCTAACTATATGTGTCTTAGCCTTCCTTTTTACTTCCACTGCTTACTATAGTTCTCCAGCTAATGCAGTTTCTGGAAATAATTGCTTCAATGAAGTTGTCATATATTGCAACCCACATGTCCAGAAATCCACCAAGGCATATTATGTGACAATTGCCGTACTACTAACCACCACTCAATGTTTGAAATATTGACTTTATCATTTGCAAAACCTGGTGTCCTTTTCCCTTACTTATCGTCTTTACCTCTGTTTTTCCCATCCTGTGCCTCTAACAGCTAGAATTATTCCACTCTCTTTGAGTGTACTTTCAGATAATCTTATTTGTCCCAGCTCCCTTTAAATAACTCACAACAACACCAAATGACATTTGACAACCGTTATTAATATTAACTAATCATTAACTTTATTCACATGAAAACAAAAAATAGTAAACTTCACAATTCTCAAACAATCTCAGAGCAGTATACCTACTCACCCTGGCCGAGTCATTCATAGGGCAGTACACCCACTCACCCTGTTCAATCATCCATTACGGCAGCGTACCTACTCACCCATCCAAACCTTAAATGGGCAGCATACCTGCTCACCCTTTCAAATTAACCAACATCCGATTAAGTGCACTTATTATCAAGCAGCGTCCAGCAACTCACTTGATCCTCAACTCAAAGCCATGACCGCCTTCACCTAGAGGAGGAACAAAAGAGGACAATCCTGTCCCTCTTCTCCACCCACCAGCCTGCACCCAGGTTGTTCCCCCTCTTATCCCATAGCATTCACAATACCCTCTAGAAACAAGTGAACATTAAACAAATCCAAACCCACATCATTCAAATGCGCCCCATCTGATTGAAACCAAACTACATCATCATCCGAAAAGTCCCTATGCTCAATGGTATACATACCTAAAACCCCTAGTTGCCTAGCCAACCTCTGATTAACAAACCTCCTAACCCACTCAATAGCCTGAAGACTAAACACATTCCTTCAAGTCAAACATGAAACTAACTCTGACCATGCTATACACATACCAGGGTACAACGTCTGCAACTTCAACAAATCCTGTAAAATGATATCTACCAATCACTTCTTTGGAAGGCTTCCCAGATCATTACCTCCCAAATGAACCACTAATATTCTGGGATACCCTACTCTCAACCTTACCTGCTCAAACGTGTGCATCAATTGATCCCATCTAAGCCCTCTAATCCCATGCCAAGTCACTGTCCAACCGAAGTGAGACAAACCCAAGTTTTTACCATCCACCCTAACCACTGCCCGTTTCTCTGCCCAGTGGATATAAGAATGACCCATGATGACAATCTGCTTTCCTAAAAGAAAAGAAAAGAAAATTAACAACATATACAAAGCATAACTTTATCTAATATATGATAAAAATGCATTAGAAGACCACCTCCCCACCCTTTTAAAAACCTCAATAGAATTGCCATCCCTAGCCAAATCTGAAGCCCTACCAATGTGAAAGGAATGAGATGCAAACCTTTCTGCTGGAAAACCCATACAATGAAAAAGCTTCCTAATGAGATGCATGAACCGACCACTTGTCACCCCTTTCCCATCAGCCGATTGGAAGACCAAATCATATGGACCTCCCACCTGAGTCCATCTTAATTCTGTGGCCCACTTTACTGGGCAAAGCGCAACATTTCTACATGCGTTGAGCACGACCACTGGACCTTTCCCGAATTTATCTGTCTTGATTGCTAATTGCAGCCAGTTCCACACTAACCATTTGTAAGTCGTTACCTAAACCCCAAGTTTGAGCTAAATAATGAAGCAGTAACTCTTCAGAGCAAACCCCTTCGTCTTTCAGCAATTGTAAAACAAACTGATCAAATTCACAAAAAGCCCTACCATAAGCCTTCCTTGTAGACACTGCCCAAGAATGACACACCAACCTCCTGGTTACCTCGACCCAAGGTTCCACACCTCCTCTGGCAATAGTACCGGTACTTCCTCCACCCCTGAAGCCAACAGCCGAAACCTGGAAAACTGAAATTGGGACAAGCTATCAGCAATGTCGTTCCTCACCCCAGGCACATGCTCCCCTGTAACTGAAAAATATATTAACAAACTCTGTAAAACCAACTTACATAAAATCAACAATAACAATTCTGACCTAGCCTTCTTTTTCTGCAGAACCCGCACCACCGCCATGTTATCCGAATGGAAAATAGCTCGCTTCCCCTGTAAGCAACCTTTCCAAACTACTGAAGCTGCCCAAATTGGCATTAACTCTAAAAACGCAACACCTCTTTTCAATTTCTCCTTCCAATGCAGAGGTCATTTAACTGCAAACCACTGTCCCCCAAAATAAGCCCAATGCCAATGCCCCCTGCTGCATCTGTGAATAACTGAAGTTCCTCTTGCCCCACCCAGTCTGCCTGCCAAAAACAAATACCATTGAGCTGATCCAAAAAAACACAACCATAGCAACAAACCCTCCCAAACTAACTTGTTCACCCTAACCCAGTGGGGCTTACTCCTGCCCCCTTTTAACAAAAATGCTACTGATCTACAAAAAGTATGCCCTGGGTATACTGTCCAACATGCAAAATTCAAAAACCCTAACAGCTCCATAACTGTCCGGATCCGTACCTTATCCTTAGCCACAACCAGCCTTATTGTAGCCTTCAGTCTGTCTATCTTATCCATATGCAGGCAAAACAAACCCTGTTCTGCATCCACCATCAATCCCAAAAAATCCTAACACTCTTGCTGGACCTTCCAACTTATGTTGAGCCAAAGGTACCCCTAGGTTCTCATACATGCTCATGAATTCCCACAACCATTCCTGCACACCTACTCATCCTTCCCCAACTAGCAAGAAATCGTCCAAGTAATGTACCACCTTCTGCGTACCAACCGTCTGCTGCCACACCCACTACAGTACCTTACTGAATGTATCAAATGTTGCACATGCAACTGAACATCCCATTGGTATAGCTTTGTCAAAATAATACTTGTCACCCACTATCATACCCAGTAGCAGCCAGTCCTCCTGCCTAACTGGCAGTAAATGAAAGGCAGACTCAATGTCCACCTTTACTAACCATGGCTTCCTAAAATCCCTAATTACTCTGACAGCATCATCTGAGGATGCATAACTATCCCTCACATCCTCACCTGTAATGAAATCATTAACAGAGCCCCCTTCTGGATATGACAAATGGTGAATCAACCTGAACTCACCCATCCATTTCTTCGGTACTAGCCCCAATGGTGAAACCTTAAAATTAACAAAAGGCGGACTATTAAACAGACCCAATAACTGACCAGCCTGACAGTCCTTCTCAACCAGTCCCCCCAATATATCTTCCTTGCCCTGCACTGAGCACAAATTCTTACAAATCACCCCATCTCTAACTACCATAGATTTAATAGGAAACCCTTGCTGAAACCCATCTAATGTCTCATCTTTAAGTGCAATATCAGGAAGGCCTTGGATCATGCATCGTAAAACCTCCATGTTAATGAAAAAAGACAACCCTTCCCCTACTCTCCTTAACAAATCCACCTCCCCATAAGCCACGAAAATTACCTCTACCCCTAACAGCATGAAACCCCTGAACAGAGGAAAAGCCACCCTCCCCTGTCATGAAGTTTGCATTCATAGAATTGATCTCACAGCACCCACATTGAACAGCTGAATGATTCTCCCCACACCTTGAACAAGAGTGCAAGAACTTGCACCCTACCCATGAGCAACTTCCATTATTAAAGGTCCAACACACACCAACCCCTTCTCCCCCTTTTCCCCTACTATTAAGCCCCCCATAACTATCCATCATGGTAACCAACCAGATGTCAGGATGACGAACCTCCCAATGAAGAGAATGATCCACTGCTTTCCGCTTCTGGAACCTTTGGTCATACCATAACCAAGTATTCCCTGGCCGTAACCACTGAGCCTCCCAAATCATGAGAAAATAACCCAAAAGGGGCAAAGCCAAAGTCCTGTCCTTTATGAGCTGCACCACCTTGTAATAAACAAAGCTGACTATCCAATGATCCCAGGTCCCAGGGCAAATTCTACCTACTCTTGTCCTTTCCAAAGCCGCCAGTGCCACCAACAAATCCTTACTATTGTCCAACTCTGCCTCAAGCAATTGCTGCACCCCTTTTGCATCAATTAACTCAAATACATCCACATATTCCCCTTTCCAAATTTTCTCCTACACTGAAGATGGAATATGCGGTGTTAAAAAGACTGCCCTGACTCCTGACCCAAGGCCTGTGTGGTTAACCAATCTCCTGGGCGAAGGCCAAATTTGGAACCTAGCTTGGAGCCCAATTCCATGCTATCCACTGACTCTACACTACCCTCCTAATTGCTTCTCTCCCATTCGCACCAGAAATCCCTGCGACCTTCACCCCGTACACCCTACTGTATTCCATTCTCTACCAAAATTGCTCCCCTTAAGCTCCCCATCTTCCCTGTTTACACCCACATCCTCATTGTCTACCTCACCTGCCAAAACTGTTGATGCAAGATCATTACCTGAACCTCCATCTGGAGTCCTGACTGGAACTGATGGGCCAGCTGTAGCCACCTTCTTCGATGCTCACTGCCTCTTCCCCCAAGCCGTAGCTCTTGACATGAAACACCGCCTTTTCTGACCAGGTTCCTGCACCTGCTCTGCAACTGCCTCTGCCGTCGACACCTCTTGAAAAAGTTCTTTCACCTGAGCCACTATGGCCTTCCATTGCTGCCGCAGTCCATGCAAGTTAGCCATCTGGAGGAAAAAAAAAAACACATATTAATAACCAGCAGTAACAGCTATAAGCTCTCCCCTTTGACATCCTCCCATTGCCCCCAATCCATCTGACCAATGAACCATGTGCTCCAATCTCTTCAGCCTAACCACTCAGCAGCAGCAAAATTGTATACCTTACCCAACTGAGTAGCTTAGGGCCATAACCAGATGCTCATTGCATCCAATCCTTTTCATTTAACACTGGAGCCTATAACCAGCATGTTAGCAAGCTATCAGCTCTTGTGCACTACAGTCAAATCAACCTACCAACAAAGCAACAAGTTGTGGGCCAAAGTACTAAAATCCCAGATCAGCGTGCATATATATGTACTATTTTTTAATTATTATTATTATATATATATATATATATATATATATATATATATATATATATATATATATATATCCTAGCGCAGTTCACTCCTTATATATGGTTAGAAATTGTCAGGCATAAATCCTGTACTATGGGCTGAAGGGATCACTTGAGTGTACCAGTTCAGCTCCTTTCATATATTTGTAAACCCTTGCATCATAAAAATCCCCAAAGAGCAAAATGTAGTTGCATTCAAAAATTATATGGCAGCAACAACAAGTGAAAGTTTGTGTTTTTTTAGAAAATGTTATAAGGTTGTTAGATCATCAACTTGAAAAATTCCCTTTTTTTTTTTCGTGTTGACCATATGACAGTCGAACTTTTGAAAGTTTGATTTGGAGGATTTGTCTGGTTTTCTTGCCTAATTCCCTTCCACTGGTGTGTCAAAGGTCCCTTTTAATAAACCTCTCAATATGAGCTTGTTTTTGGGCTCCTGCAGGACTCTAGTGCTGAATGCATGATAAATGGAACATGAGTCCTGCAGGTGCACCGCTCCCAGGCAATAAATGCAGCTAGTATGTCTGTCAGTCAGGGACATTGTTTGGGAGCAAGAGTTGCACTTTTTGAATCCTGAAGGCTTGGATTATTTGGATGCATCTTTGGACATTATGGATAAGCACAAACAGCAAAAAGCACAACAAAACCACAGCTACAAGTATCAAAAAAAGGAAGAATATACCACTCTACAATAAAGGACAACAACAGCACTATATCTAAATTCTTTTTTTTTTTTTTTTTTTTTAATAGAAGGTAACAGAAGGTAGCGGAAGGGGGAGAGCCTCTAAGTTAAACAACTCGCCCAACTGAGGGGAGCCTCTAACTTAAATTGCTAACTCCTTAAGCTGAAAGGAGCGAAGGAGGGAATAAGGGGAAACCCTCTAACTGAAATGGGCCGAAAGCAAAGGGTGAATCCTCTAACTAAAAATGGATTCCTTGGGAGGATAATAGGCCTGAAGGAAAAATGATGGCCTGAACAACAACAACAAAACAGAGATAGGTGGAGGGCCTAATAACAAACACTAACCACTTCTAATTTACAGTAAAGTCTTCCTTAAAGATTTTATGATATTAGAGCAAAGAATATATAAAAAAAATTTGAAAACTTAGCCTGAACCACTCCCCAGCAATCTTGAAGCTTCAAGTGGCAAATGAGATCTGGGTAACTTCTGCTAGGCATAATGGGATAGGGTCTAGCCTCGAGCCAGTGGAAGCTCTCGAGCTTTAGAGTACTGTGGAGTCAGAGCTGAGGATTGGCTCCGAACCCAACCAACAAGAAGGAAGGTGAGATTAGGGACAACATAACACCATAATGGTTGCCTTTTCATCTCAAGATCTGATAAAACATACTAGGCTGTTATATTACATGAGCTATATAGTACAACTGAACCTTTTCTTCCCCACTGGAAATACTCTGCTATGTCCAGAGGATTCCTCCAGTTTATCTCATAAATTAAATAAAATAAATGATACACAAACTAAAGAATTTTCTTCCTATTTCTGTGTTTAATAGGTAGGGTTACTCAATATGGCATTAACAGTGTTTACAATGAGAGCTAAAGTGAAGACTAACATTGGGGGGGGGGGGTGTATTTCATAGTAATGACAGTAGTACAAAAATGCAGGCCATTCCAGGCATACTACCTATTGATGCAGAAATGATATACAAAATGGACCTCACAGAGTGACATTACATTAATTTTATTAATTTCTTATGAGTGTTCTTAACCCGCTGAGCCTGGACATACTGAAGTTATTTTCTGACATACACTAAAATGCTTACTTTTGTCACAGTTTACGCTTCTAATGAATCCCTTCTGTAGAACTTAATTTTACATACATAGAATCTATGAATATATGTTCAAGATTCTAGTCAAATATTTAGATTTAACAGTCAGAATTTCAAAGTAGCAGATCCATTATTTGATTTATTTATTAGACCAGCAACAGAATATGCTGGTTCTTTTTCCATTTCTTTCTTACCCTTATTAGACAAGTATTTTCAGAAGCCTTATGTAGGTGACTACAGTAGGCTATATTACACACTCTGATTTTAACAGCTAGAAAGACCATTAACATTGCAATTTAATACAGGATTACTATAGAATGTGTTCATTAACCACATAAGAAACATTTTTACCTTTACCTTTTTGCATTATTTGTCAGAACAAAGCAAACTGCTAGTTTACTAAAGTCTATTCCTTACTAAGGGCTATCATAACTAGAAAAAGTAAGATTCATCATACAGTACATGTCATACCTACAAAGGGAAACCTATCTTTGCAGCAAAAGCAGTTATCTAAAATTCATGTTTAAAGATAAATCAGTGACTGTGACTTGCCCATTGTGGATGACATTTTAGCAAACTGTAAGTTAAAAATATAAGACAATATATGCAACATCCATATAATGTTTTTGATAGAGGTTATTACAACTTTTTGTTTACTGTTTTTCATTTTTGAAGAATGTTGCTGTTTGGAAAATATTTAAAAAATTATACTGTTCATTACAGACATTTCTACAAGATTAAACTATACATTTTTGGCTATCAGTTTATGTTTCCAAGATTCAAAGCAATTCTTTGTAAATGTATAAACCCAATAAATATTAAAATAAATCATAGAAAACATGTGCCCATGATTCACAAGCAACATGATCATCATTTCTGCAGTAAGGGTAAAGGCTGTACACAATCCATTATTTTATTTATGCATTAATCTTTTATTGACCAGGTTAGTCCCATTAGGCTAGTAGCCTCTTTTCAAGGGAGACCAGAAGTGGCATTTTATACTACTAGAGGAAATTTGGGCAAGTCATCAGGGAACTTGCCCCTACTCATCATTGTTGTGAGAGAGACTCATTTTGCAGGAGCACTTCCTATTTCCATTTTATATGCAGAGGTGGCTCAGAGAAACAGGGATGTAGATGGAAAGTGAAAGATATGGCGGACTGATGAGAGAAATGGAGTAGAAAGTAAATATTTAGACTAGAAAATGTGTGCAGGATTCTGAGAAGATGTTTCAAAGAATTCTGTTTAATGGAGATGAGTCAGCAAATGATGGATGAATAATTACAACCCTTCAGTCAAGAGGATTGTGCGACAATTTATTTAAATAAATGGTGGTACAGAGTGAGCCAGAAAATGAAGGAGATGTTTCCTTGGGAGGTTATTATACAGAAAATACAAAAGGAGGATGCAGCAACAATCCTGAAGAATAGTGGTAAGATGTAAAAGAAGGTAAATGTGGAGTACCAGAAAAGAAGGCAGAAGAAAATTAAAAACAAAAGTATGTGGTAAGGACTCATATTAAGGAAGACAAGGAATTGGACAGGTATGAAGTGGTGGACAATTTAATAGCTCCTTTGGGTATAAAAACACATGAGATAACATTTTTTCTTATTAATAAAGAGACATTTTGTGACATTATACTTGAGCCTGTTTTTTTCAATGGAAAATATTCATAGAGAATATCAAAAAGAAATACTGTAACCCATGGAATCTTTATGTAATAACAGCATTTATCAGGAAAACAAAAAAGAAAATTCATGTACAATTTCAAACAGAGATAGAAAAAGAGACTTTAAAAGGACACTTGAAAACATTATATAAAGAAGTAAATAAATAAATAAAATAAGTGCTGAACAGTGGAAAAGTTTATGACAAATGGAGTTTACGAACTGGTGACTGGGACTATAATACTGTGTTAAGAATAGAAAGAAAAAGGAATTATTCATATACCAGGCATGATAAATGTGGAGGAGAATAGGGGTGTCATGAAATACAAAGGACAACCCAAAACATGTTTTTGTGGAAAAAGAAGGACATTTTGTAAGTAGCTGTGACAAAAGAAAATGTTATATTTGTGGGAAAGGGGACATGATACAAAAAATGTGAATTGAAATGTTTTAAATGTAACAAAATTGAACACTTATGGATGGATTGCAATAATGAAAATAAGAGTAAGAAAAAAGAAAAGGAAAGAGAAGACATTTTAGAAGTAGTAGAAATAGGAGAAAAAGTAGATAAGAAAAAATAATCAAGAGGACATAGAAGACAGTCTTGAAATAACCAATAAAGAAGACAAATTGGGATGTAGTAAAAGAAAAAAATACTTCAGTTGGTAAAATGGTAAAAGATGGAAAAAGAAAATTTAATGGGATAAGTACAAAAGAAAAAGAAAGGAAATAAATGAAAAAAATACATACAGCCAATGATTGGGGGTTGGTATAATAGTTAAGGTATTTGGCTGATAGACACAATGTATAATGTTTGATTCTCACCTTTGGAAGGGAAATTGACTTGGCTTAGAACTGCATATTAAGCAAGCTAGCCTAGTGATTAGGTATGAACTTGTGAAACCATGATTCTAAGGAAAAGGGAAAATGAAAATTTCAGAGTGCTTTCTGTAAATGTGAATAGTATTAAGAATATATTAAGAAGAATGAGAATTTTGTAGCGGTGTAATACATATGATGTAGATGTAACTATATTAGTTATATAAGAAGAAACACCCTTGGATTCAATAAGCCATTTTCTGTGCAGGAATAGTGCAGTACCTCCTGCATGGAATATGGCCGCCGAGCGATGTAGTAAACAAAGCTGGGAGTGTGCACAATCCTGCTAGCACTATTATTGCACGGACACCCCTGAATTATACTAATTACCTTATTTGCTGGATGAAAACTATGCAAATGAGGTAAATTAGTGATTCAGCAAGCAGGCAGGTATCCATGCAAGAATAGTGTTAGTTACAGAAATGTATTTGGTTACTAACTGAATACATTTCTGCAAATAACAAAACAGAGGCATGACAGCTCACAAAAAAAGACTGTATTAAAGTCTTTAGGCATGGCAATGGCCAAATATATTGCCATTGGCATGGAAAACTGCTTAATTTTTATAAAAATCAAAGTTATTTTTGTTGGCCGATCTCAGCCATTTAAGCATAGGGCAGTGGCACTCAAATGGGATCCTGCCAAAAATAAAAAAAATAAAATGTGAAAACCCAATTTTAGGGGAAATCTGCATTTTGCCACTATAGTCTATGGCATGCAGAATCCAATGAATACCAGGGAACGGTGGTTGCCAAGGGGAAAGGCTCTGTGTTAGTACAGTAACTATGGACTAAGGCAGTAGGGTATGGAAATGAGGGGAAATTTACTGAATCACAAATATCTTCTAAGTGCCAAACTGCACCTAACCATGTAAGAGCTATAAGGCAGTGGTGTAAGCAGGAAAAGCAGATGACATGAAAAGAAGGTGTGACATGCTTGGTGTTAGCACATTGAAGCTCCACGGCTCTCCTTTGAGTTTAGCTAAGCATAACTAAGCAAGGGGGTGCATCTGAGGCTGTATTGACTTATTCCATGAAATGAAGAGCATGTTTGCATCCAGGGGAGGGCCATTTCTTCATGTTTACATTAGCTAAATGGGTTGTTGCATCGCGCACCCAGTCTAAAACAAAACAAAAAAAAAATGGAAATAGCAGGACTGTTTACATTTGGTTTGCACGGCTCACCTCGGGGCTTAAAAGGGGAGGAAATGGGAAGGGAAAAAAAGGAAAATAGTAGAATAAAAGCAATGAAGAACAAATTGCATAGCCAACAGGTGCAATGCATCATAGTCAGCCAATCATACAGGCAGCATCTGCAGTACAACAGTATAAACTATGCAAACACCTTACAGTCTAGTTTTTCCCACAAACTCTGCACCATTAGTGCCACATGCAGGGGAATTTTAACTGGAAAAATGTTAGGTGCTGCCATTGCTTTGATCCATCAGTATGTGTTAGAGGCTGTGGGCAGAGAGGAGGATAATGCTGACAACCACCACAGACATAGGAGGAGGAGAAGAGTGTTCAGACACAAAGTAACTTACCAGGGGCTACATGATCTGGAGATAGTAGAGCGCTACAGAGTGGACAGAGACATACTTCAGCAAATCACCAAGCAGTGCCAGCCTCAACTCAGACCTAGAGCCAACAGAGGGGAACCCATCCCAGTGGATACCAAAGTATGTGTAGCCTTAAGAATTCTAGCTACAGGTACTTTTCAAAGACCTACTGGGGACATCGTGGGGGTCTCACAGGCATCTGCATCCAGGGTACTCCACCATTTCCTTGATGCCATGTTACCACATGCTGGTGAGCACATTTACTTCCCCAACACCTGTGAGGAGAGGACCAACAATATGTGTCTCTTCTGCTGTGTAGCAGAATACCTGGAGATAATGGGTGCCATAGACTGCATGCACATCCACATCAAAGCTCCACCCAGTGAACAGGGTAGGGTCTACATAAACCGCAAGGGACTCCACTCCATCAACTGCCAGGTCATGTGCAATGCCCATGGCATTATCATGAATGTGTGTGCTGGCAGCCCTGGAAGCTATCATAACTCGCACATCTGGCATTTGTCACAGCTGTACCAGGCATTTGCCAGTGGGGACACCATGCATGGCCATCTGGTTATGCATTTGAGCCTTGAATGATGGCACCCATCAGAAATGCACGCACACCCACATGAGAAAGCCATAATGAGGCACATGCACAAACCAAGATCATTATAGAGTGCGGGTTTGGGATGCTCAAGTCTAGGGTCCACTACCTTGACATATCTGGTGGAACCTTGCAGTACTCTCCAGCCACATGTGCTCACGTGTTCATAGTATGTGCCATGCTACATAATATGATCCTGCAGAAACAGCTGCAGCAGGAACAGCCCACCATCATTGCCAAGGTACCCACAGGCACAGTGGGACTCAGAGGAGGAGGAGGCCCTGAGTTTCCTCCTGTAGGCAGATGGAGGCGTGCCCAGTATGCTTAGGCCTTGGCAAAGAGGCAATGCATAGCACACACACTGACACTGTAGGGACTTCAGGGACTGACACCTCTCTCTGAGTCACACACACACAGTAAAATGGATGACACACACATCACATTACTTGTAACTTACCATGTATAGGCAGTGTAGAGTGTGCATCCAACATAGGTGGCCCTCAAGCACCATCCTCACAACTGCCACAAACACAAGGTAAGCCTGTCTTCTCAACAATAAATGAATGAATTAGTATGTTTTGCTAGCATATCTATGGTAATGCTGCATGCATGCAGGGGGATAGGGTGGCCTATTGGGATAGCAGCACACAACTGACAGCTATGTGGGACACCAGGATGTGTCTGGCTAAAACTGGACTCCACACACTATGCAGTAGTACCCAAGGTGGCAAATCCAATTACCACTGCAGTATATGTGTGAGGACAACTAACTGAAGGGTCATAGGTCACAGGCATGGATGTCAGTGTGGGGGTCCCATACCCACCCATCACGCCCACACAGCAAGTCAGCTGTAGAAAACCACAGAGAAATTTCTGGTAAAGGCACACAAATGGTAGCAATGTCGAATTACCCCCCCCCCATAGACACACACAGTTATAGCACAGCAGGACCCGCAGTTGCAGTAAGGCTATGAAGGGTAAGAAGTCTGAAACTCAAATGTATGCCAGTACAATATTATCTGTGGTCATTACTGGTATGCCTCTAGTCTCCAAGACAGGGCACAATAGTATGGTAAATGGAGCCAAAATGTAAAGCAAATATAACCACAGTCTGTGCAAATGTGTACAGTTGACAGGTGTGCCCCCCATATACCCACACAAATGCAGTAACATGTATGTTTGCAGGGAAATAGCAGCATAGCACACATTGACAGGGCTGTACCAATACACCTGAAAACATGTTGCCTGTCCACAATATGCAGGGGTCAATGAGCTATGTGTATGTGTGGTTAATACTGTCTGGATCTGATCAGCATGTTCTCCTGGCAGTCATCTTGTAGTGCCCTAGGTACAGTGCTGTCTTTGATAAGGCCATGTGCAGATAACCCACTGCTCTGTCACTGACATACTTGGAAGTCACAGTGCTATGGGGAATATACTACACATATTAGTTACATCTTGAAGGATGTGTAGCTGAAGTGCCAAGGCTTTTGTGAATATAAGTGCTTTTTGGTACCATTGTCAGTGGTTATTCTCAATAATCCTTTTTTATTATGTTAGCTTTTACATATAATGGACATGCCTACACAGTAGAATGCACTCGGTACCCACACCCATAACTCCCAACTTCTGACAGCAAGATGTCTGGACAAGGGCAGAAATAAAAGTGGAACGAAGGCACAATGATAGGCATGTGTTGTAAATATTGCCCTTACATACTGAGAAAGCTGGCATGGTGAGGGGTTTGTTGTAGCAAATATTGTCTGAAGATTATATCGTCTGAAATAGTGATGTATGTCATTATTTTGTAACATCACTCTTCAATTATATCTAACTAACTTGCCATAAAAAACACAAGTTTACATAGATAGGATGAAACATCTAGCCAAACACCTGGACAACCTGCCAAAAATGTACAGATGAGAGGTATGCCCACATAAGGATATGACATCTCAGGTTAGAAAGATACCACACAAGCAAGATATCACCAGACAGTATCTCACCAGGTTGCCGGACTGTTTACACAGTGCATCAGTACTAAACTGGCTGTAGCCACACCTCACAAATGGCCTTGTTGGGCAAGAATGTATATAGCTGCCCTCATAATATTGGTCTATGCATCCTACAACTAGTATTCCTCTGGTAAAGCACTGTGATGATCTGAAGATGTCTGGCACTAGGTAATGGCATAATACATTGCAGTGTCAGACTACAGATATGTCAGAAAATGTCTACTAAACAAACCAAGCAACCTGAAGAAAGTCCTGTGTACTCCTGAGAGGTATGGCTGTAGCACACAAAACCTTGGACTGGAGTACACCTGTCTCTGGAATGGAGTCCCACTCTAACTATAAAAGGTCGCACTGGACATGGTCCTACACATAGAGAATCACAGGAAATGTTGGAACCCACATCGGACTATATGACTGTATTGTGTATATATGTCTGTGCATACAGACAGCTATGTACACCTCAACCCCCCCCCCCACACACACACACACAGACATCAGACAAGATTACCCTCAGCTTGATGTAGGTGGCCCATATATGATATATATGCATCTGTTGCATGAGTTGAACACACATATAATGGGCAACAGATAACAACATATGTCAAGTAGACACACACATAGATGTGGGGAAGTGAGAGACAGACAGTGATAGAGAGAGAGGGAGACACAGAGGAACACAGACAGAGTGAGTCACACACACAGATACCCTGAATGGCATACAGTGATGTCCTGCTGTGGACAGTGGCATACCAGTTGTAAACAGTTGTATGTGCCAGCATAAAAGGTGAGCCCCATTGTGTAACAGTACTGAGGTTGGGTTTATAATATCACATCGCCTGCCTGTGTGTGTGTGTGTGTGTGTGTGTGTGTGTGTGTGTGTGTGTGTGTGTGTGTGTGTGTGTGTGTGTTTGTGTGTGTGTCTGTGTGTCTGTGTGTGTGTGTGTGTGTGTGTGTGTGTGTGTGTGAGAGACAGTTGTATATATGACAGTGAGGGAGTGTGTGTTTGTAGGTGAAACAGATTTAGGCCATTCCCACCCACAACACTTCTGCTGTGCCTGCTGGTGTCATTCCCTTTATCAATACCTTTGGTCAGTTGTCAGCCCAGTAAACTGTGTAGCATGTTTGATAACTGCATAACACTATAGCACAAATCATTAGCTAGGCAGGGGTTCTAATCTCAGATCCGGTAAATCTGTGTGTGGCAGTATGTGTGTGTATGTTTGTAAGCAGAAGTATTTTTATAAGTCTCCCACCCACTTTATCAGTCCTGTTGATGTCATTCCCCTTATCAGCACCTTTGACCAGTCATCAGCCTATTAAGTTCTGTAGCACGTGCGATAACTGTGTAACACTGTAGTACAAATAACTACATAGGCAGGGGTTCTAGTCTCTGATCTGGCAAATGTGTGTGGTTGTGTTTATTTTTAAGAAGAAGTATTTTGGTAAGTTTTCCACCCACTGCCCTACTTTATCAGTCCTGCTGATGTCATTCCCCTTATCAGCACCTTTGGCCAGGTGTCAACCCAATAAGCTCTGTAGCACATGCAATAACAGTGTAACACTATAGTATAAATAACTAGATAGGCAGGAGTTCTAATCCCAATATTGGCAAGTAAGTATGTGTGTGTATCTGTATGTGTGTGTGTGAGAGAATCATCTACTGGGTGGGTTATACCATCTTGAGTTGTGTACCACCCTGTGCACTTCTCATCACCCTACCTTACTAGGCCAGATGATGTCATTCACCTTAGAAGTACCTTGGGGCAAGGTGAAATCATATAAGCTTTGTGGCACATCTGATAACTGCATAATTCTATAGTAGAAATAACTAGATAGGTAGGGGTTCTAATCTCAATGCTGGCAACTGTGTGTGTGTGTGTGTGTGTGTGTGTGTGTGTGTGTGTGTGTGTGTGTGTGTGTGTGTGTGTGTGTGTGTTTGTGTGAGAATCATACACTGTGTGGATTATAACATTTTGATTTGTGTACCACTCTATACACTTCCCATCACTCTACTTTACTAGGCCTGTGGATGTCATTCACCATCAAAGTACCTTGGGATTATGTGAAAGTATATAAGCTCCGTGGCATGTCTGATAATTGCATAACACTATAGTAAAAATAATTAGATACATAGGGGTTCTAATCACAATACTGGCAACTGTTTGTGTGAGAATCATATACTGTGTTGGTTATACAGTTTTGAGTTGTGTACTACCCTGTACACTTCCTACCACCCTACTTTATTAGGCCTGCTGTCATTCACCTTAGAAGTACTTTGGGACTAACTGAAATCATGTAAGCTCTGTGGTGCATCTGATAACTGCGTACCACTGTAGTAGAAATAACTAGAGGGATGGGGCTCTAATTTCAATACTGGCAACTGTTTGTGTGAGAATCATATATTCTATGGGTTATACCATTTTGAGTTGTGTACCCCCTGTACACTTCCCATCATCCTACTTTACTAGGCCTGTTAATATCATTCACCTCAGAAGTACCTCGGGACTAGGTGAAATCATTTAAGCTCTGTGGCATGTCTGATAACTGTGTAATACTTTAGTACTAATGACTGGATAGATATGTGTTCTAATCTCAATACTGGCAACTGTGTTTGAGTAAGAATCATATCATGTTTGGCTTATACCATTTTGATGTGTGTACCATCCACAGCCATTTACTTCCTCCCAATTGTATTACTTTGTATAGCATGGTAACAGCATCTGCCTCACATGCAGCAAGTTAAACCATTGTCTAGGCCATACCAGTCCTCTGTACAGATGTCTATGGAATATCCAGATGTTTGCCACGTATGTGTGGTCTGTGTCCCTTAACAATGTCCATGTATGTGATATTGTTGCCAAATCGGCCACAGTGAGTGTAGTAACAAACATGCCAGCACCAGGTATCATACCTGACTGAAGCATCATGCTAATACAACGTCTGCTACCCTATCACTTGTTCAGGCTTGTAGGAGCAATACATGACACCAGCTGCTATTTCTGGTAGGTTATTTCACCATCCATGAAGGCATTCACAACATTACATGTTGTAAGAGGTAGTGGGTTATGTCCCCATGCATATAATCTATGTGGGGCATGTTGTGTGTGTGTAGTACTGCAGTACATCAAAGTGGATATGTAGGTTTACTGATCTATTGCCAACTGTGTTTGTGTTACTGTATGCAGATCCCCTGTGTCAGTACTTATTGTGTGTATGCAAAGGATATACTATTTTGTTTCCCTGTTACATCCCGTGAACTCAGGAAAACATACCACAAATATGTCATACACAGTATCATGCATGCCCTCACCAACTGCATCAGGGTTGAGGGTATGGGAAATAAATGGCAAGGCCAACAGGTGTTGACAGGTGACTCTGTTGCAGTTAATGTAATGGCTGCGCATGTGAGGGACCTGCTGGCAGTACTGCAGTAACCTGTTCTATATGTATGAGCCTATGGTACTACACAGCACTGAGGTGACATGTCTGAAGGTTACCTGTCTGTGACAAGGAGTATGTATGCAAGGTCACACTGTCTGACAACAGTGTCCCTCACACACTGTTGCATGCATACACACCTGGTACATGTACATATAAAGCTGTACCTTGCCTATGAAATAGTCGGTGCATTCCCTCTTTGCCATACTCCCTCTTGCTAATGTCTACAGGGCCACAGCCTGCAAACACACAAACCCCTGGAACACAAACAGAATACAGCATGTCAGACTACATTCAGTCAGTGGTATTAACAGCAATAAGGCATCTGGGCTAATAAGGTACATACACCTGTATGTGTACCCATAACAAATGCAAGCAGACAACACCTTACACAGTATTACATAGCTACACTGTACTATATTCACCCTGTGTTTCAGCCTCATATTCGCATGTCCCAGCATCGATGGCATGGATGACAGGGATGTGGCACAGGTATCATTATATGCACAGGGTGTTGTGTGGCTTTGCCAGAGGCCTAAGCTGGGCCATGTGGTTGACATAATGTGTGTGTGTTTGGAGGGGTATCCAATAGATGGGCTGTGTAGAGGTGTTGTGTGTGTCTGGAGGTGACCTGCCTGTGATACAGATGTGTGTGTATGTATGCACACAGTCACACCATGTGGCTGCTCTACACAGGGGTATGTTGGACAACTGTGGACCATACATGGTAGGGTGTCCAGTTCACTGTTTACAGTCACGGACACAGTGAACTCATCCTGCCAGGGCATCACCAGGCCCAAGGCCACATGCAGTATGCTTCCTGATGGTGACTGCTGTCTGGTAGGTCGTGTTTATATTATATGTTCAAAGTTTGAAAACTTTGAACATTAAATAAACAAATTTAAATGTTCGAAGTTTCAAACATCAAAGATATAATAAAAATAACAAACAAACAAACGGAGCTTACCTGAGTAGTGTCGGCATGGGACAAGCCCCCCTGCACCCCTACCCCCCCTTTAAATATACCAACTCCGAGACCGCACTATAGTGCTGCAAAGGGAAGATTTTCCTTAATGCACTGTAGTGCAGTCTTGGAGTTGGTATATTTAAAGAGCGGGGGTGTGGGGGGTGGAGGGGTGTTTTCCCCCTGCCTACAGCTATTAGTTCTGGGTTTCTTTTTTTATTTTATATATGTTCGAAGTTTTATAACTTTGAACATTTAAATTTGATATGTAAATGTTCAAATTTATAAACCTTTGAACATATGATATAGACCCACTAGGTCATGTCCCTGATGGGACCAGCCAAAACCATATGTCCTTGATGCTGGTGTCACTGCCACTGTGGGAGTGTGAAGATGCATGGTCCTGTAGACTCTCAGCTGTTGTTGGTGCTGACCTACATCCATGTGGCCGATGCCCATCTCCCACCGTATGCTGTAGTACAGACTTTCCACGGTCGAGGATTGCCAAGGTCTCACCCCACCATCTATTCATGACCTCAGTATTTTGATGTGTAGCCTCAACAAAGTCACATATGTCACAACGTAAATCAGGAAGAGTTGCATCCACCACCCTGAATATTTTTCTGGTGTTGAGTTCACTACATGCCTGTGCATCCATGACAGCCCAAAGCATGCATCTGGTGACAACAGTTGTGGTGCTTGCAACAGCAGTTTGATGAGCACCGCTGTCCATCCAGCTGTGTGGGACCTCACCTGAACTATGCTATGGCCAGTGTTAGCACTCACACCTGCCATATTCATCACAATAGCCTGTTCCATGCCACCATCTGCTAACTGTCCATCATCTGTGGCCACTGGTGATGGGATATGTGTGGACATTGTCACTGTGTGTGGGGATGGTGTAGAAAAGTGTGAGATGCCAACCAATGGCACAGATTCAGCCCCTGACAACCCCACCTGTACCTCACTATTCCTATCATCATTGTCAGAGTCTACAGAGATGCTGACATCAGTTCCTAAGAAGGAGGGACCCTGAACCCTGTCACCACCTGTAAGAGGAAGACAACTTATATACATTGATACCTGCAATTTAAGGTTGGCTGGAAAACACACATACACACACACACACACACACACACACACACACACACACACACGCACACACGCACACAAACGCATGCACACACGCACACACACGCACACACACACACACACACACACACACACAAACACACACACACACAGACTTACAGGTGAGGTGGCACAAATCTGTTACACAGACCTCATATTAACCAAATTGTGACATGCATGACACATGGCCCTCAACATCATGCATTGCAGCCAGTTTTACTCCATGTAACTAACAACATAGAGCTCTGGGATACATGAGTAGTGTTAGTAGGAGTTGGGCCTTCCCCAGCATAGACTGCACCCATGTACACATCATTGTTGTTCACCTGTATAGCACAGTGGAAACTACTACAGAACTTACCTCACAATTATACAGATCCTTGCAGAATGTGTAGATGTCTGGCTCATATGTTTGCACTGTTTGTCATAACCCCTGTGTTTGTCTGATACATAACTGGGATGATCTGAAGAGTGACATCACTACTTAATGGCATACATGTGAGTTTCAGACCTCCAAAACAGCAGTAAATGTATGGCCACACAAATCCTTTTACACCACCAACCTTCTAAGCTTACAGTGGATATGGTAAGTGTACACACCCCTGTTAACATGCCATGTTCTTGTAATATATAAAATAACACAACAATAATGCATTCAAAAATATTACCTGCCTTTCATGTGGCATATGACCTGTGCAATCCAATTGATAAACAAATGTGTTACATGTTAAATATAATGAATGAAATATGTACAATATGGTGGTTGCATAGTTGAAGCACCTTGTAAGTGACTTACAGCATTCACTCTTCTTGGGAAGGTGTCTATCAGCATGGCACATCTTGACTTGGCATTATTTGGCCACTCTTCCTTGCAAAGGTCCCTCATCTCTGTCAGATTGCAAGGACAGGTCATGTGTTTAGCCCTCACCAGGTCACAATGGGGTTTATCTATCTGGTTTAGGTCTAGGCTCTGGCTGGGCAATCCATAACCATGAGTGTGTTCAGGTGGAGCCATTCTTATGTAGCTTTGGATGTATGCTTCAGGTCTTTGTCATGTTGAAGCCTGACACCCCTCCCCATCCTCAGTGTTCTTACAGATGACTGATGGATATGGGCCAGACATGAGTGTTATTTGGTACTGTTCAGAATTCCCACCACCGTGACTACAGGTCCAGTTCCAGCTTTGAAGCTGCATCCCCACAGCAGGCCAATGCCACTAGCTTGATTCACCATGGAGATGGTGGTCTTCAGGTGAAGAGAGGTGTTGCTTGTGCACCACATGTACCTTTTGGTATTGTGGCTGTGAGGTTGATCCATAATCTCATTACACCATAACACATTTTCACACATACCTTTGGGAGACTTGATGTACTGTATTGCAAGTTGTAGCCACCCCTGGGTGCTTTTGGTGTGGGGAAATGCTTTCATCTTCTGACCCTACCCTATAGGCCAGACTTATGCAGAATATGGGAGATTGTTCTCACACATAGTACACAACACCAGTACTTGCAAGAGATACCTGCAACACCCTCAGTGTTGCTGTATGTCTTTTGGTAGCCTCCCAGACCAAGTTTAGACATGTCTTTTCACTAGTTTTGGGGGGACGTCAGGTTCTTTTCAACAGCACTGTTGTCCCATATTCAATCCACCTTTTGATGAATGTCTCCACTATGTTCCATGGTGTATGTAATGCTGTGGTAATGTTGTTGCACCCTACACCTGACTAAGACCTTTCAAATATGAGATCCTTTGCTGCTTTCTAAGCTGTCTGCAAGCCATGACAGTTGCTGTTGCAGGAAACTGAGCAAATGTCATGAATATCCTACTTGGACATCAGGCTGTTATTTGGTGTTACTCAGAGAACCTTTACTTGATGGCAGGTGTTTACCCAAACAGATTGAATGCTGTCAGTAAATCACAAGCTGCTGCAATAAAATATTATTTGAATGGTGTGCACACATATGCATCCAGCTTATTGTAAGGTTTGTATACTCTATATTTGGTGCCCAACAGTCTGGTTGGTTTTACAAGTGAATTGTTCATGTTATAGGTCACATTAAAGGTTGGAAAAGGTGTGGACTGACATATTGTGGTCTCAATTTGTATATATCAGAAACACCTGGCATTTTAACAGGGGTGTGTACATTCTTTATATCCACTATATAAGAGTAATGTTTCACACATGTCCGTACTTTAGGCCATTTGTTCTCCCCATTTTCTTGGTCTCTGTCCAGAAGTTTTGAACTGACAGGTTGAGAGGTATGCTACAGGAGTGTTACATTCTCTTCAGATAGGCCCCTGTGGTGACGACTGTGATGCAATGCAGTTAACCCTACCACACTTGAACATGCACATAAAGCAATATGGCTATGAGTGACAGTTGTGTGCATGGTAAATTGCATGCCCTTCACATGCTTGGGGTGTTGGCAAACCACAACAAAACAATTCCATACTCACCAGCTTCAGGCTGCTGTCCCACATGCAGACCAGAGGGTCCTAGGCAGTTGTTCACACAGTCCTTATACTGTACTCTTCCTTTGGCTTACATGTATGTCACTGTGACTGTGGTGGAATTGGTCATGGATATGCAATTTCACACTGATGTCTGTTTTTCAGTGTTGTTACATCCCCATAGTGCCTGATATATTTGCCAATACATGTGTAATACACCCTAGAAAATTTGGGTTAGTGTTGTGTCAGTCTGACTGTAGTTTGAACAGTGCTTGGTAACATGCTTAGCAGCTTAATGTAGTTCCCCTAATGTGATGTTATGTCCAGATATTTATAGGATGTACTGATGCCTGGCTCCCATAAGTGTTGTGTATTTCTGACACATCAGTAGGATGATGTGAGGAGTTCAGTCACTAACTAGTAAGAAGTAATTGAGTGCTGGACTTGTGCTATTTTAGTCAATATATGTTAGGGCAGACATGAGGGTGTTACTGCAGCAACTGTGTCAGCTTATCTTCTCCAGTATTTCAGATATGTCCCTATTTTCATAGCTTTCTCCCCCAACTTTATTAGGCTTGGTCCAGATTCATTGCACTAAGTGGTTCTGAGCCTACATCTCGACTGTCTGGATTGTTGCAGAATGTCCAGGTTTACTGCTCATATCTCTGGTCTGTTCTACAGATTCATTATTTTTAATAATGGCAAATCACTGTGAGGATCTGAGGATTTCTGACAATACATGATGACATATATTTCAGTTTCAGAACTCACATCCTTCAGAACATGTATGCTGAAACAAACCCTGCCACTCTGACAACATTCTACATTTATAATAGCAATATTTAAAATATGTCCCTAGTTTGGGCCCATTGTCTCCCCATTTGGACAGCCTTTGGCCAGATTTCTAGCACTAAGAAGTTGAGAGGTATCATTGTGAGGTATGACTCCATTACATTATGAGCAAATATATATATATATATATATATATATATATATATATATATATATATATATATATATATATATATATATAAACATATGCATATCTTATATCTGTATTAATATTATGTATATATTCATATATATATATATATATATATATATATATATATATATGCATCTCCATACATATCTACATGTGTATATGTATAAATACAACTGACTGATTCTATGGAATCTTTTCCCTACTGTTGAATGACTCATCTGTATGATATGTTTGAAAAAGCATCGGCAGTCTATACAACTCAAATGGTGTAGTGGTACATTGCTCTGAATATGGTGTACAGGGCCCTGGGGGTTGAGACTTGGCAGCACTGCTTATTTTGTTGCTAGGCAGAACAGTGGCTAATGGAAAAAGAGTGATTAAAGCAGTTTTAACCAGTTGTAAGTGAGTTTGCGTGATGCTAAGCAATGCCAACACACGGTTAAACATAGAGATGCTTAGTCTGTCTTGACTTCACTTAGCTACGTTTACCAGTGTGCAAATCCACTTAGCTGAGCTACCTGTGGCTTAGCATTCATATTTGAGCAATGCTTAAACCTCCTAAGCATAGCTGAGCATTGCTAACCATTGGTCAAGGTTAATTCTTATAAAGTATCTTTTATATATATATATATATATATATATATATATATATATATATATATATATATATATATATATATATATATATATATATATATATATAATAATAATAATAATATACTATTATCATAACTATTATATTATATCATAATATTATCATATTATTATATTATATTATATTTTTGTATATCTTTTTTATATATTTCTTATAAAATATAAAACATGCTTTCATTACAGTAGCAAGGGGAGTAACTATATTGTATGGGACATATATATATATATATATATATATATATATATATATATATATATATATATATATATATGTATATACATAGGTGGTTTCACATGTTATATGCATTCGCACTTCCATTTTACACCAGCTACACTACCCTGGGTGACAGAAATAACTTAGCATATAGTTTAATATGAACATAGTAATTTTAACACTGCTTTCCCATGTAAAATTGGATTGCCATTTGTACTCAAATCATGTATGTCTGCCTGCAAAGCTGGAGCTGGGACTCTGACCACTACACTACCTTGATTTGGGGATTTGAGCTGTATGTTTTTAGTTATCTCTTATGTTCCTAGGTTCATAGGTAGGTACTAGGCTATTGGCCCTAGGGCCTATATAAGCCTAGCCAAATGTACCCTGGCTTTCGCCCCCCAAGAAAATTATTTTCCTGTGCCACTGTCGAGCAGAGCACAGAAGTGATCCCCAGGGTGAATTTCCTATCTCCCATCCAATCATCAAGATTTTTCTTGAGGAGTGCTAATGAGGAGCTTTGTTTGATATAGATAGGTAGTTTGTTCCAGAGTATGGGAAGTCTCTGGGACAGGAATCTATCCCTCCAGCATGTTCTGTTTATTGTGGTGATGAGGTTTAGGTCCCTAGAGCGTGTAGCTCGTAGGGATTGGGATTTTTTAAGTGGTGCATGTCTAAAATCTCTGGGTTTGACATAGCTTTATGTATTAGGCAGAGATCGCCTCTGAGTAGGTGACATGAAATGGAGTAAAGCTGCAGTTTTTTGAGACGGTCTGCATAGGACATCTCTTTGAGGCTGGTAATCCTCTTTATGAGGTATTTCTGTGGCCTTTCCAGTTGTTGTAGATGTCTTGTGAGGTACATGCCAAAAGGGGCATTGTACTCTTTAATGGGTCTAATGAGTGATGAGTAGAGGGGAACAATGACCTCTTTTTTCCTGGATGAGAAACCTTTTGTGATGAGGTGTGCCACATAGAAGGATTTCCTGACTACTGTGGTGATGTCATTATCAAAGGAGAGACTACTGTCCACCTGTGTCCCAAGGTCTCTTATCACACTTTCGGTGTTAAGTAGACTACCACCTATGTGGTAGTTCATGGGTACTGAGTTTTTACCAAAAGGGATGACAATGCACTTTTTGGCATTGAGCTTGAGGCCATGGCTTTGACACCAGGCATCTGTCTCAGTGAGGCCCTTTTGTAGGATGTCCACATCTTTTGGAGTTTTGATTATGGCTCCTAATTTGCAGTAATCTGTGAACTTTATTAGACAAAGACCTTCTGTGTTGGCCTGTACTTCAGAGAAGTAGATACCAAACAGGAAAGGACCCAGAACTGAACCCTGTGGTACTCTACTTGTCACTGGTCTGAAGTTGGATTTGGAGTCTGCTACTTTTACAGTGTGGGTTCTGTCAGTGAGCCAGTTGGCAACCCATCTTGTGACATAGGGATTTATACCTAGTTTAGTGAGTTTATATATAATTTCAGAGTGGGGGATGGTGTTGAAAGCCTTGGCGAGATCTAGATAGGCTGTGTGAACCACCTTACCCTCATCTATGGCTTTGGTGACTGCTTCAAAGAAGTCTATCAGGTTTAGGAGACATGATCTGCCTTTTACAAACCCAAACTGGGTGGGGTCCTGAGTTTGGAGATTACCAATGTCATTATTTATAAGTTCCATGATGATACGCTCCATAGCCTTGCAGACCAGGCTCGTTAGGCTAATGGGGCGGTAGTTTTCAGGGTCTGTGGTTGCTCCCCCTTTGTGGAGTGGGATAAATGTTGCTGTGCACCATTCAGTGGGCACATAGCCTGAGGTGAGGCTATGATTGAACATGGTACTTAGGTGGGGTGCCTGTTCGTTCTGTAGTTCATGTAGAACACAGCCTGGGATGTCGTCAAGTCCCATGAATGCTGTGTTCTTGGCTTTGGATAGTGTATTTTTTACCTGTGCAGCCATGATTACAGGAACTTTGCATTCTTCTGTTATAGAGATGGGCCCTTTAGGGGATGACAGGGGGGTAAAGTTAGCACTGAACCTATCTGCCAGGATGTTGGCAATATCAGTTGGTTCTGTATATTTAGTGCCATTGTGCTGTAACTCAGAGCAGATCTGAGTGTTGCCATTGAGATTCTTGACATAGTTATAGAATGCTTTGTGGCTGTCTTTAGAGTCAGTGGCGATTTTGTTTTCATAACTAGCTTTAGAGGATTTTATGAGGGATCTCAGCTTTTTACTGCGGCTGACCAGGGAGTTTCTCCAATCATGGGATTTTACTCTTTTTTGCAACAGTTTCTTTCTTCTGTTGTAGAGTTTGTTTATGGCAGGGGACCACCAGATTGGCTTCCTTTTTTGGAGGGTAGCATCTTGGTTCTGTTAGGGATTGCACGATCCATGCACTCGTGTAAGTGCTTATAAAGTGCATTTGTGTAGGACTCAGCAGTCATACCTCCATTGTCCATCAGCATGGGTGTTGTGAAGTTTGCCACTTCTGTCTAAAGAAGCGTGAAGTTGGCTTTGGAGAAATTTTTTACTGTGGTTTCCATAAAGGGGGGTGGGGGAGGGATGTGGATGTCTAGGGTGATTAGCTTGTGGTCGGATCTGACCAACGAGGAATTGACCTCTGGTGTGGAGCACCAGTTGCCCATGTTGGTAATAACCAGGTCTAGGATATTGCTGCCCCTGGTGGGAGTATGGATGAGTTGATCCATGGCATTGGAATTTATGAATTCCAGAAAATGTTGAGCACAAGAGTTGGTACATGAGTAGTTTTCCCAGTTAATGGTAGGGTAGTTGAAATTGCCCATTATTAGGGTGTTAGGTTGTACTCTAATACTTCCCAGTGTATCAAGAAATGAGGAGTGGGAATCCTGGGGCATGGTGGGGGATCTGTAGCAAGCTGCAATTTGGATTGCGGTCTTGCCCAGAGTTAGTTGCACTTGGATAATTTCGGATGCATTATGATGAGCAACTAGCCTGGAGGTGTGGATATCCTTAATGAATATGGGCACGCCCCCGCCTTTAGTGTTTTGGTCCAGGTTAGGTGGCTGAAAGGTGTGGTATGAATTATAGCCTGGTAATACAGAGATACTCTCTGGAGCCTTGAACCAGGTCTCTGTCAATGCACAGATGTCGATGTTCTCCATTTTAAGGAGTGCCTCGAGAGTGCATTTTGAGGTTTAGACTTCTAGTATTGAGTAGCAATACCCTCAGATTCTTCTTGCCTGTACCTGTTAGGGTGGTGAATTTGTCATTTGAACCTTGTCTAAAAAAGGCACTATAGGGGTGGCTAGAGCCTTAGCCAGTATTCAGAATCCCAGGGACGACAGGTGCAGGCCATCTCTGGCAAAGCATCGTGGCTTGTCGATCATGTCATCCCAGGCAGACAGATATTGGATTCCCTTTGAATGACACCAGAAGCAAAGCCAACTGTTGAAGTCAATCATTTTGTCCTTGTACTGTGGTATTATTCTGGGTGGTGGCAGAATGCTACTCAGGGCTAGGGTCATACCTGCCTGGGCTACAAGATTGAACAGCTCCTCCATGTCCCTTTTCATGTAGTCCAAGGAGGTACGTCTCAGGTCATTCACACCAACATGGACAATGACCGAGTCATATTTGTATTTCTTGTGGAGTGACCTGAGTGCATGCGTTATGTGGCAGATCCTGGCACCCGACAGGCAGCTGACAGTAACTTTCTCCTTGTTTAGCCTCGTGAGTGGAACATCTGTGTTCCTGACTATAGAGTCACCTATGACTAGAGTGCTGGGTACATTGTTATGTCTTATGGGCTGTGGTTGACTGGCACACTGAGTTTGTGGGCTATGTGTCATTTGGGTTGTGTTGGGGGTGGAGGTTGCTTGTGTTTCTGCTTTGGAGGTCCCTGTTGCTTGGCCAGGTTTTTACTGAGAGCCTCCGCAAATGTAGGTGTGTGTTTTGTGTTTCTATGTGTGTGTTTTGGTGGTGTAGGTTTTGAGGGACTATGTGCTGAGTGTGGTGTGGTGCAAGTGTTTAACTTCTCCTCTTGACTGTCTAGTCCAGTCCTGGGTGATGAGAGCTTTGCTTCCAATTTGGCTATATATGTGCATCTCTCACAGGTTGTAGTTTTGGGTGGTAGGAGGAGAGGGTTGTCTGTGTACATGAGGCAATTACTGCATTGCCCCAAGATGCCCAGATTCATTGGGTAGACAGGAGAAAACACCAGGAGCTGACCCTTAGACATGCCTGAATAGGTGCTTATTTGTTAAGTACTAGAAACTGTTTACCTCTAGACCGTGAGGAAAGTTGAGTGCTGTAGTAATTTGTAGCTTATTTAGTGCTTACAATAAGTTCTGAACAAGTGCTGAAACAAAAAAACTAGCTAGTTCCAAGAAACAAAATTAAGCTAGAAGGCTTCCCTCTAACACAGAAAGGCTTAGGGGGCTAGAAGCCTACAAATAGTCCTGGGCACAGCAAATCTATATCCAGGCTAGACTACCTACAGGAAAGGCAGGAACCAAGTTTAGAATTTTTTTTTAGTGGAAAGAGAGAAAGGAGTAGCAGAAACTAAGCTGATTGGCCTTCTCAAATGTTCTCCCTGTACTGGGTAGAATGAGGTAATGACACTAGACTGGGAGGAGGGTCCCAGATCAAATTTACACTAGGGGTGTGCAACTGCACAGCCGCCAACTATAAGAACACCATGCCAACAGGGAGGAAGGGTGGGAAACAAACTGCAGAAATGTTTCTCACAGCAGAAAAGCAGCAGTGAGCCTTTAAATGAAAGTTTAAACAGCTAAATGAGCCTCTAGAAAAAGAGTTTAACTGCAACAAGTTATCAGAAACAAACAACCCAACAGATGCTTAATAAAAGTAGACAATTTCCAGTTAATACCTCACACACAGTGAAACTAGCTAGTAAAATATACAGTACACAAAGTGCTATAAATAACAAAGAAATAAAGAACAAAATAAGAAAAAAACAGGATACTTTATGTTATATATTATAGATCCGAGTTTGCTCAGTGTCCTTCCTTTGATTAGCTCAGTGTGAAATGGCAGAAACACTCACAACTTAGCTTCTTAGGTAACAGAAAGTTGGCACCTGAGACAACTTTTAAGAAAAAAAGCTCAAAAGAACCAATGAGGTGCTTAGTCTAAGCTGTAGTCCAGGTGACCTCAGTCAGCCAATGACCTTAAACAATTCTCTCTCACTGAAATGCCTGATGGCTTTGGCTAAACCAAGATGTCCCTGAATATGTGCTCAGACACACAGCCTCCACAAACACTAGGCCCAAATACAAGCCTGAATATGGAAATGCTACAAATATCCCCACTACTTAGAAACAAACTGCAGAAATGTTTCTCGCAGCAGAAAAGCAGCAGTGAGCCTTTAAATGAAAGTTTTAAACAGCTAAAGGAGCCTCTAGAAAAAGAGTTTAACTGCAACATGTTATCAGAAACAAACAACCCAACAGATGCTTAATAAAAGTAGACAATTTCCAGTTAATACCTCACACACAGTGAAACTAGCTAGAAAAATATACAGTACACAAAGTGCCATGAATAACAAAGAAATAAAGAACAAAATAAGAAAAAAAAAACAGATTACTTAATGTTATATATTATAGATGCGAGTTTGCTCAGTGTCCTTCCTTCAATTAGCTAAGTGTGAAATGGCAGAAACACTCACAACTTAGCTTCTTATGTAACAGAAAGTTGAAACCTGAGACAACTTTTAAGAAAAAAAGCTCAAAATATCCAATGAGGTGCTTAGTCTAAGCTGTAGTCCAGGTGACCTCAGTCAGCCAATGACCTTAAACAATTCTCTCTCACTGAAATGCCTGATGGCTTTGGCTAAACCAAGATGTCCCTGAATATGTGCTCAAACACACAGCCTCCACAAACACTAGGCCCAAATACAACCCTGAATATGGAAATGCTACAAATATCCCCACTACTTAGAAACAAACTGCAGAAATGTTTCTCACAGCAGAAAAGCAGCAGTGAGCCTTTAAATGAAAGTTTTAAACAGCTAAAGGAGCCTCTAGAAAAGAGTTTAACTGCAACAAGTTATCAGAAACAAACAACCCAACAGATGCTTAATAAAAGTGGACAATTTCCAGTTAATACCTCACACACAGTGAAACTAGCTAGAAAAATATACAGTACACAAAGTGCTATAAATAACAAAGAAATAAAGAACAAAATAAGAAAAAAACAGGATACTTAATGTTATATATTATAGATCCGAGTTTGCTAAGTGTCCTTCCTTCGATTATCTCAGTGTGAAATGGCAGAAACACTCACAACTTAACTTCTTAGGTAACAGAAAGTTGAAACCTGAGACAACTTTTAAGAAAAAAGCTCAAAAGAACCAATGAGGTGCTTAGTCTAAGCTGTAGTCCAGGTGACCTCAGTCAGCCAATGACCTGAAACAATTCTCTCTCACTGAAATGCCTGATTGCTTTGGCTAAACCAAGATGTCCCTGAATATGTGCTCAGACACATAGCATCTACAAACACTAGGCCCAAACACAAGCCTGAATATGGAAATGCTACAAATATCCCCACTACTTAGAAACAAACTGCATTAATGTTTCTCTCTGCAGAAAAGCAGCAGTGAGCCTTTAAATGAAAGTTTTAAACAGCTAAATGAGCCTCTAGAAAAAGAGTTTAACTGCAACAAGTTATCAAAAACAAACAACCCAACAGATGCTTAATAACAGTAGGCAATTTCCAGTTAATACCTCACACACAGTGAAACTAGCTAGAAGAATATACAGTACACAAAGTGCTATAAATAACAAATAAATAAAGAACAAAATAAGAAAAAAACAGGATACTTAATGTTATATATTATAGATCCGAGTTTGCTCAGTGTCCTTCCTTCGATTAGCTCAGTGTGAAATGGCAGAAACACTCACAACTTAGCTTCTTAGGTAACAGAAAGTTGAAACCTGAGACAACTTTTAAGAATAAAAGCTCAAAAGAACCAATGAGGTGCTTAGTCTAAGCTGTAGTCCAGGTGACCTCAGTCAGCCAATGACCTTAAACAATTCTCTCTCACTGAAATGCCTGATGGCTTTGGCTAAACCAAGATGTCCCTGAATATGTGATCAGACACACAGCCTCCACAAACACTAGGCCCAAATCTCCTGTTGCATATTGATATTATGTCATTATATTAAATGGAGAGTATTGAGATTTTCAGCCATGTCATTGAGGACTGCTGTCATGACACGGCATACATTTCAGTTTCAGACTTGTATCCTTCAGAACATTCATGCTACTGCATAACCTGTTTTCTATCAACTTTTTGTCTATCCTCTGTGCAGATGAGATGACACTGGTACTCAGGCTGTGGTTGACTACACTGCAGAATGTGTCTGAAAGCCCATGCCTGTGTTCATGAAGGATGCATCCAGGAATGGTATCAGGCCTATGGAGACCTCTATGTGTTTCCTTTGACAGGGCATTACAGACCTGCTTCCTGATCATGAGGAGAGGAGGTTAGGTGTGGTACATGTACATGTGTACTTATGTGGGGACAGGAGGGTGAAGTTTACACTTCACCTGTCTGCAAGCAATTGCCTATATCTATGGCATACATGTATGTGGTGTTATTGACCACCACTACAGAGCAGATATGTGTGTTGCCTCTGGAATTGCAGATAGATGTCTGGAAGGCTTAGTGATTGGCCTTGGTGGATGTATCCAGTTTGCACTCAAAGACAGCCTTAGTGTACATCACCTGTGACCTTATTTGCCTGTGCAGATCAAGGTGACATGGCTGCCAATGAGGCACTTGTTCCTTCCTGGCCCGTCCTGCAATTATTTCAATCTATGATGGTAGTTGTGTATTGCTGCTATCTACCACAGGTGTTCAGCCTACCTTGAGGGGGTTGATGTTGTCCTGTCAAGCATTGCTGAGGCCATACAGCTATGTAGGTGCCCACATAGTATTGTGATGTGAGCCTGGACACTGCTTCTAGTTCCAACATATGAGATGTCCTTCATGTGGGCCTTGCCCTTTTTCATTTCCTGTGCAGGGGGACATTACAGAGGTGTGGGGGCTACAGCTTCACAGACAGTAGCTGGGAATACCTCACAGGACAGGACATATGGAGACAGCCCAACCACACTGGGGACAAAGCTCCAGAATTGGGTTCAGATTGTATGTCATTAGTGCTGTTATACACATGGAGGGTTGCTAGATTGACAGGATTTGTCTGAACATACAATTACTGAGTGGCTTGACATCTGACAGTGATATGCCTCTGACATACCTCTCAACTGGTATGTTGTCCACAGAGTAGCCAGAGGTTTGCCTGTTATGTTTGGTCGGTTCATTGAACATCATCTGTTTTTGTTGGGTCGGTAGGATAATGTGAGGATTGTAGTCACTAACTATTGACATGACATCCATTGGTGTTCCAGACATCATATCCTTCAGGGATGTTATGTTACAACAACATGTGTAACACCAGCTACTGTTTCAATTTGTAACACCATTATGTGTGATATGCCCCTCTTTCTGGCCCCTGTCCTCCAAGTATGTCATGCATTGTCCAGATGTCCTGCACTATGAGGTGCAGAGGTATAGTATATCATTAATTACCAACTGCACTCCAGTTATCATCCCAGTGACCTAACAGACTCCTGGCTGTGGTATGCAGCAGTGGCCAGGATTATGGCTCCACACCCTGGAAATTCTGTGAAAATCTGTACATATGACAGTTATGTATGTCTGGCCATTGTGAACATACTGCTAAGATTGTGTTGCAGTGTTGTGTGTAGATGTTTGTTGGGCTGGGTAGGGAGAATAGCAGATGTGAGTGCCATGCATCCTTTACCTATCTGACTGTGCATGCTGCTACAGCTGCTGGCAGTCTATCAGGTCTGCATGCTTGAAAGGGCAGACTGTAAAATGTCCTATAACACCTCAGGATTCCCGGTATACTGTGATTTTGGAAAGTGTATGTCAGTGTAGTGTGTGACTGGCAATCAGGATATGTTTGTTCAGACGGTCATTCTACACTGGAATTCATTTTGGGTACTGGTATATTGCTGTGACTGTGGTGCAAATGTTTTTGGGTGGACAACTATCTGCTTTCCAGTAAAGATCCATCCCTGTAATGCATGCTATATTTGAATATACATGGGTAATTGCCCAGAGCTAATGTGGGAGAGTGTCGTTGGTCTTACTGTGCTTCATAAGGTGCCAGGTGACATGTTTGTCAGCTGTCAGGTAATTTCTATTCTGTTACATGACTGCAGTCATACATCTACACTGTCCAGAGGCCTAGACACTGTCCAGATGCATGGCTCATATGTTTGGTCTGTTCCCCAGGCAGTTGTTGTCCTTTGATGATTAATAGGATACTCTGAGGAATGCAGTCAATAAATGCTAACATCCACTGGTGTTACTGACATCATATGCTTTAGAAAAGATATATGACAACAAACCCAGTAACACCATCAATGGCCTAAATTTATAACAGTGATATGTCCAATATACCCCTGTGTTTGGGCCTCTTTCCCCCAATTATGACAGGCTTTGTCCAGATGTCATGCACTAAGAGGTTTAGAGGTATATATTATCATTATTTATTGTCTTCATTCCTGCTACCACCCCAGTGATGTCACAGACCCCCCAGACATGTAACAAGGAAGCACCCATAGATATGATTCCTGTGCCTATACATTCTGTGGGAAACTGTAGATTTGAGAAGTCTGTGTATGTCTGGCCATTGTTAGCAGACTGTCTGGATTGTGTAGCAGTGTAGTGTGTACATGTTATTTGGGCTGTGTAGGGGGGGGTACATGTGAGTGTGATGGGCCCTTTCTAACTGACTGTGCATGCTGTTCCAGTTTCTGGTTCCCTATCACCTGTATATGTTTGTATGGGCAGACCGTGACATCTCCCATAACATCTTAAGATTCCCACTACACTGGGATTTGGGGCAGTATATGCAAGGTTAATCTGTGAGTGGCAAATGGGATATTGTTGCTCAGATAGTCATTATACTGCAGTGTTCAGTTTGCTTGCTGGTATGTCACTGTGACAGTGGTACAATTGGTTATGGGTATGTACTTTCACACCAGTGTCTGTTTTCCACTAGTGTTACATCCCTGTAGCACCTGCTATATTTGCAAATGCATGTGTACAGCCCCAGTGCTGGATTTGGGTAGTGTTATGTCAGATTGTAGACTGGATGTTGCTTGGTAGCTGTGTGTAGTTTCCCTAAAGTTGTGTTATGTCCACACATTCATAGGATGTCCAGTTGTCCGGCCGATATCTTTTGTCTGGTCCCCATAACTGTTGTATATTCCTGACACATCAGTGGGATTACGTTCGGATTGAGGTCACCAACTAATGAGAAGCAACTGAGTCACAGACTTGTGATATTTCAGTCAATATATGTTAGGACTTATAGTGTTACTACATCAACTTTCTCAGCTTATCTACTCACGTATTTTGATATGTCCCTATTTTCATGCCTTTGTCCCCCCACTTTGTCAGGCTTGGTCCAGATTCATTGCACTAAGGGGTTCTGAGCATACCTCTCCACTGCCAGGATTTTCACAGATTGTCCAGATGTTTGGCCCATACTTTTGTTCTGTTCCACAATTTATTTGTATTTGCCTGGTAAATCACTGTGATGATCAGAGGATTTATGTCAGTAAATAATGACATAACATTTCAGTTTCCATCCTCATATCCTTCAGTAATTCTCTGCTGAAATGCACCTTGTCGCTGTAGCAAATGTCTTAATTTATAACAGCAATATTTGAAATATGTCCCTAGATATGACCTACTGCCCCCATTTTACAGCCTTTGTACAGGTTTCTTGCACTAAGAGGTTGAGATGGATGGTTCTGAGGTATGACTGCATACACACACACACACACACACGCACACACACACACACACTCACACACACACACACACACACACACATATATATATATATATATATATATATATATATATATATATATATATATATATATATACATATGTATATGTCTATATACAAAACATGAATGATTCCACAGAGCTTTCACCCTAATGTTGTATGCCTCTATTACATGATGTGTTTAAAAAAGCAGCTCAGATGTTGTAGTGGTACACTGTTCTGACTACAGTGTATGGGGTCATGGGTTTGAGACTTGGGACTGATGTTTTTTTTTCTTAATGTTAAATGACCAGAAGGCATGATATGTTTGTTAAAGTGTAGCGATATGTTGCTGTGATTATATGGCATATCATCTTGGGTTCAAGACTTATCAGCAATGGCTATTTTGTTGCTAGGAAGAACAAGGTTTGATGGATACAGAGTGATTAAGGCACTTTTAAACAGTTGTAAGTGGGTTTTCTCTGGTTTATGCGATGGTAAGTGATGCCAAGCTATAGTATCCATTTTATCTTCACTTACCATCACTTATTCCCACTCACCCTCCCCCCCACTCTAATTTCTTTAAAAGAAAAGAAAAAGCGGTGATAGGAATGTGGTGAAAAAAGGAACATTCAGAGGGAAGTACAGTATGAAAGGTAGCTAGGGATGTGCAGTACGGGTGTAAGAAAGGTCCATAGCTGTCCATTTCTTCTATAGCAACAGCTGCGAATTTCTACAGAATTAGGATGTGAATTTGGATACTCAAACCCCTGAGAGAGGGGTGAGGACAACAGTAATGTGTTGTCAAGATAATTGGACCAGATTATATGTGTCCATTGGACACATGTGTGAAATGGACAGCTACTTGTGAAGCGTAATTTATTTTTTTGGGAACAGATGTCCTTTGTTTAAGGAGAGAATGGGATGTTGGGGAAGGATAGTAGGTATATTTTGGGAGGTAAGTTGGGTAGGAAGACAGACAAGACAGACAAGACAGCAGACAGAGGTGGTATATGACATGTGGGGTAAACACCTTGGACAGGGAGGGTGGTTGAGAATCAGACACCCATGAGCCCTCAAATAGACACAGTGGGACTGAGGTCCCCACCCATGGGAAGTCAGCACTGCACCTTCATGGCTCCAAAGGTGGCTGTGCTGGGAGCTGGACAGGAGGGCCAGATTGACCCTCAAGATGGACCAGGAAGCCCTCAGTCTGGTGCAGCTGTCCACCAAACTCCTTTTGGATGGCACTATGCACCAATCCCCGAACCTGGCTATGGTGATGGTTTCCTGTCTTCACCCACTCCTGGAGGGTATGGGCCCTGTCCTCTGAGGTGGTTCCACTCAAAGGCAGTGCAGGACCAGCAGAAGAGGAGGTCCCTGGTTGGGACCCAGACATGCTGGGCCCTGGTGCCACGGTCAGAAGAGTTGGGACAGGCGGATCCGCCGGGACATGCCTTCCCAGACGTGCTATGGTGTTGTGGTTTTACAAAATATGTTGTCATGAACAAAACATTTCAAAATTAGTTTTAACAGTATGCATGTGTGTTCCAATTAACCCAAAACAACATATTTGAAACAGTTGCATAGCAAACAGAACACATGCATAAATCGAACAGTAGGCATCATAAGAGCATGCAAGTTACATTCATAGCAACAGACCACCAATGACAGTATTTGAACGGGGAACATTATTAATCAAACAATTCAATATTTGTAGACCAATAGGACACGTCTCAACAATAGTTTTGGAGAAAAACATACTCGTTGATTATGTGTATGAATTATTAGTGCAGATAGGGTGGGGGAGAGAGAGAGATGTCAATTAACAACTTTATAGGCTTCGATTGTTCACAACTGTACTGATCATTAATCTACTCTTTACTCTCCAGGTATGACCTCACTTTACATCTACCTATGACCTGGGGTTGGGCAGTGGAATGTTTGCACACAGTGTATTACTAAAGCCTTCTTAAAGCTAAGACATACATTTCCTTACCCTGCAGACCTGTGGAGAAAATATCTGTTAACAGTACCTGACTATTTCTACACATATTCGCATATTCAATGTTAAATATGTGACACTGACAGGGGTGCCCTGCACTCATGGTGTGTGTGTGTGTGTGTGTGTGTGTGTGTGTGTGTGTGTGTGTGTGTGTGTGTGTGTGTGTGTGTGTGTGTGCTACTTACTACAAATCTCCACCTGGATTTCGGTCATCCTGGGTATTGGCAGCAGTCGCCACTAGCCATGACAGTGTGACACTTGAGGGACATTTATCAGAAGAAACCGCTTGGTGTATGTACTTATCTTGCTGTCATTTGCAGCTTTGGGGTTGGACAGTGGAAGTGGTGTACACAGTGTATTAGTATATCCTTCTTACAGCTAATAGAAACATTTCCTTACCTGGCAGACCTGTGAGGGAAATTTCTGTTAAAACTACCTGACTGTTTCTACGCATATTTACATATTGAAGGTTACATATGTGACACTGAGAGGGGTGCCCTGCACTCATGATGTGTATGTGTGTTTGTGTGTGTGTGTGTGTGTGTGTGTGTGTGTGTGTGTGTGTGTGTGTGTGTGTGTGTGTGTGTGTCTGTGTGTATGTGTTTGCTACTGCCATACTCCACCTGGAGTTCTAACTGTAAACCTGGGCATTGGCAGTGGTGACCACTAGCCATGACAGCATGACACTTGAGGGACATTTATCGGAAGAAACCGCTTGGTGTATGTACTTATCTTGCTGCAATTTGCAGCCTTGGGGTTGGACAGTGGAAGTGCCGTATACAGTGTATTAGTACAGCCTTCTTACAACTAATAGAAACATTTCCTTACCTGGCAGGTCTGTGAAGGAAATTTCTGTTAACACTACCTGACTGCTTCTACACATAGTCACATATTCTTGGGTGAAATTATGCATACAGCTTACTACCACTCTCAGGATTTGAACCATGCCTGTTTGTACAAAAAGGTACGACCAAGTTGTGTTTCAATACAATGAGCTATTGAAGAACTGGTGTCTCTTGCTTCACTGTTTTCTGCCTAATACTCTCTTGGTTGGACAATCTGACCTTGTAATTCTGACTTTCATGCATGACAGATACTTCTTGTACTGTGTATTAATGCTTTGACATGTTACAATCTGGAAAGCAATGGTTAACACAAAGCACTTCTGTAGGGGATATAGTATAATAGTTTGCACATTACTATTCAGGGATCATATCTTGGTGCATGGAACATTTCTTACAGTTGATCTCTTGTTTTACAGCTCCACAATCTTTGTCATATGTACCTCAATTAATTCATGCTGTCGGAGCTATAGTTGCTGTGCATAACCTGTACATATTTAGATTCATATCACCAGATACCAAAGTAAACACAACAGTCTGGGGGGTTTAGTTTTACTGAAGGGTACTGCCACTTTTATTGATAGAGATCCTGTGCATCAGTATTACTCTGCTAACATCTCATTTATTCATTACACACAGTAGACATTTTAACCTACTGGCAGTTGACATTCTACTCCTTTCTATTGATTTGCCCTGAATACTGCAAGCTAGATGTGTACTCACTGGCCTCCCGGTGCAGTCTTAGCAACCTGTTGACATGGGCGTCTATGTTCACAGCACTTTCATCTGCAGCTGTACAGGAGATAAAGAAGCATTTATGCATACTTATCAATTACATAGGCAGGCTGGACTTTGGTAAACACTAATTGATACTGATACTTAGACACTTCTGGGATATTCTGTGCCCATGCATCTTGAGTCCACTGGTCCAATAGTTCCCTCTTCCTATGCTTGAGGTCAGCAAAATGGTGCCAAACCTACTCACCATTTCGAGGGATGCCAGTAGCACTGGTGAGATCATGTGCGAGACAGTCCCAGGCCTCCGCTTTGTATTGGGAGCCCTGGTACTGGTCTTGCAGCAGTATCTCCTCAAGGTCTTTTACTAGGAGTCCAACCATGACCCTGGACTCCTGAATACCCCAGCATTGTGCCCAAAAGTGAGATCTCTCTCCTACACCAGCCATAGTGCCTGCAAAGATGAGCTACAACTGGTTATGGCTGTATTCACACCTGCAAGAAGTAAATAGAGCCAAATGTTCATCCTTTGACATCATTGGACCATTTTGAATATGCTGAGCAAAGCTAAGCAACACGCAAACCTGCTTAGCTAAGGTTGGCAGTGCTTAAAGTGATAGATGTTGAGCACTGCTTACCAATGCACTGATTAGTTGGGCTACTTATTGCTTAGCATTTACATTTAAGCAATTCTTAGACCAGCTTAGTATAGCTGAGCAATAATTAGTATTGCTCAGATTTCATTTTATAGAGTATCAGGATTGTGGGATTGATTCATCATTACTGACATATTATAATTTTATGTTTAGCTTCCATGACATCCCCTTATGTGCTCTCATTGAATTATATTATTGTATAACTATACTGTATGAAGCATTTGTGTTTATATGGGGGTTTCACATCTTTTCTAGAATAACATCTCACTTTTGGAGCTGCTACACTACGCTGATTGACAAAAAATAGTTGCTACATAATTTAAGTTCACAAAAATAACTTTAACACTACTTTCCTATAGAAAAATACGCTGCTTGTTTTGGTACTCGAACTGTGAATGCCTGCATGTAAAGCTGGGACTCTAACCACTACACTAGCTTAGCTCGAAAACTTCACTTCTATATTTGTATTTATCTCCTATGAGTTGCTTTAGCTATGGTAAGTGGAGGGCCATAATGTGCACACCCACTTCACTACGCTTAAACATTCCTTAGTCTATAAAAAAAGTATATATTATTATTATTATTATTACTATTATTATTATTATTATTATTATTATATTATAAGTGTGTCTTGTGGTGTTCTGACAACTCATTGAGGACTGCAATCATGAATTAATGGCTTCCATTTGGCTTTCAGGCTTCAATGCTTTAGGGACTCCTGCTAATACATATTCTGTTTTCTATCAGCTTTCTAAGTGTGTGAGGGCAATTTTTCACATTTATCCCTATTTTATTATTTATTCCCCCCATTATTTGTGCCTTTGTCAATATGCACTGCTGTAAGAGAATATTGCCATACATTTGCTTTCAGACTTCTACCCTTCAGTAATTCATGCTAATGCATGACCTGTTTTCTATCAACATTCTCAGTTTTGTGACCAGTATCTGTGTTGTATCCATTTTGAGGGATTTTCCCCCCATTATTTGTGCATTTGCACACATTTCCTGATTTAGCAGGTTGCAGAGGTGTCGTACTTTACTTTGGCAATGCAAGGGGTGTGTCACAGAAACTGTCACACACCCCCTGCATTGCTTTCTTGTTGCCAATGTTTAATTCAGTGTCTGCAGAAACTGAAATGATCATTATTTCATTTCGGTGTCCGTGGACACTGAAATACTGGCATAATATTAGAATAAATCTCTAATATTATTCCAGTTCAATTTAGAAAGTGCCGTGCGGCACTTTCTGAGTGCAGAGGGCATGTTCGGTGTCTGTGCACTACCTAGACACACCTTTTGCACTCATTCACAGTTCGTGTCCATATAGGTAGTACAGCAGAGTGCCTTCATGAATATGCAAGGTGAGCTGTTGTGCTATATGGACATGAACCATTCCATACAGGAATAGTTTTATTCTTCCATGGAATTTATTGAATTCCAGGGACAAGACGTAACAAATAAAGAAAGATTAAAAAAAGAGAAACTATGTATGGGAAAGTTAATTTGGAATTTGGGAAATGAGAGATGTTCTGGAATAGCCATATTCTGTAGAAATACAGTAAAGAAACTAGATGTAACTTTAAGAAAAATGCAAAGATTAACTATTGTAGAGTTAAAATGGAAATAACAAATATATAGAATTATAACAGTATATGCTTTTAATAATTGTAAAGAAAGGGAAAGGTTATTTCAACCGATTTTAGACTATGTAGTCATAAATATAAATATAATAATAGGAGAGTTTAATTGTGATTTAAGAGGTATAACAAAAGACATGATATAAGGAAATATTACAAGTTATAAGATTTAAGTTAAAACTTTGCGACAAAAATTCATGGACTTACAAAAGGGTTATCCTGAAATAGATTATTTTATATAATACAACAACCCCCCATTAATATTCCAAAACGTGCATGCTGATTGGTCAGCGTGCACATTGTAAATCAGAGTTATAGTAATGGAAAAAGGTCCGGTCGCCCTGACTTTTTCCATTAGTATAACTCTTTTTTTTTTTTTACAGCAACGGAGAACGCAAGATCTCCGTTGCTTTTTACAACCTGTCTCGCTATATTAAACTAGTTTAACATAGCCAGACAGTTTTAAAAAAAGCAACAGAGATTCTCTGTTGCTTTTTTAAAAGCTGTCTCGCTATGTTAAACTCGTTTAACATAGCCAGACAGGTTGTAAAGAGCAACAGAGATTTTGCTTTCTCCATTGCTTTTGCCCACAGTTCTGATGTACTGCTTAAGTATATGCATGCGCAGTACATCACAGCTGCCGCAGAATACCAGACAGCTGCAGAAGGGCAGCAAGGAGGCATTATACAGTGCCATTATTTAAGAAAAGTAATTATTTTTTTTTCTTAAATAATATCATTGTATAATAGCAATAACCCACTTCTGGGTGTGGGTAATGCTGGATTTACCCATAGTTGTCTTTGTTTGGCCACTCGGGCTTCACCCTCATGACCAAACCACACCAACCATGGGTAAATCCAGCATTACCCACACCCAGGCGTGGGTTATTGCTATAGTATCAGAAGGTTTAGTTATAGGAGAAGGGGAGGTAGTTAAAGCAGTATTTTCTGATCATATTGCAATATGAGTACAAATAAAGGAAAATAAGAAATATATAAAATAGGCAAAGGAATAACAAAGAAAAAAATTGGAAGTGTAGAATGAAGATTGAAAGAGATTACTAATACAGTTATGGAAAGTTCATATTACTATGAAGACATTTTATATAAGGTGGTCTGAATATCGGAAGATATTTAAGGAAAAATATAAAAAATGTTTTTTTTTTTTTACAGTGGCAATATGATGTGAGAAATGTAGAGAAAGACAAATATAAAAGAACATAAAAGGATGCATTGAAAGATTTAGAACATAATGATAAGAAGTACGTTCACAAAGAAAAGTCTTATATGAAAGAAATAAAGAAAAAATGCAAGACTTGCTATATAAGCAAATATATTTTTGCACTGAAAAAGTGATGACATATTGAGTTACTTAAACAGTTTTATAAAGGAAGATGGCACTGTAGTGAGAGAAACAAAAAATGTTAAGGGAGAAATAAAAAGAACTCAGGAAAATATTATTAATAGTGTAGTATGATAATTACAAGAGATGTTTAAAGAAAAAAGAAGGTAGTGAAAAAAACATGTATATGTATATATATATATATATATATATATATATATATATATATGTATGTATATATATATATATATATATATATATATATATATATATATATATATATATATATATATATATATATATATATATTTAAGATTTTGAATGAATGGTTAAATTAAGGTTTTATTTATAACGAATTACTTCAATTCATGAGGAAGAAGGAAGAGTGAAGACAATTAAAAAACTATAGACTAAATAATAATGAGTATAAGATCTTTATGAAAATAATAGAAAAGAGATTTGAAATTGAAATAGAACATTTTTTGTAAGGCAGTGTATATTGTATAAAGGGGAAGGGTGGCCAAGAATTACTAATGATAGAAAAATTGTGGATGCTATTATGAATAGAAAAGAATAAGCAAAAATCATTATAGGAGACCTTAATAAGGCACTTGATACAATTGAATATGAAATCTTAAGGGCAATAATAAAAGAGTATAATATAAGTGTGAAAGTTAGGAAATTATGTATGTCAGTGTATATTAATAATAAAGTAAAAATACTTGTAAATGGCTGGTTAAGCCAAGAAGTACATATTAAAAGTGGTGTAAGACAGGAATGTCCAATGAGTAATGAATGCGATAGTATGTGAAATAAATAAAATGATGGAAGTGTGGTATATAACACTTGAAGGGTTAAGAATTCCAGTTCTCTTAACATATGCAGATGACATTATAATAATTAGAAACATTTGGATAAAATAAATTGCGTTGTTGTGTCTTTCGGCTTTTCCCGGTTAGGGGTCACCACAGCGGAACTCCGGTCCGCTAATGATTGGCAGTAGATTTTTACATGCTGAGTTGCCAGCCCTGATGCACAACCTTCAATGAAGGTACACCCATTCACGCATGTCTCCACACAGAAGACGCTTTAGCTGAGAATCGAACAGGACGTCTTACTGTGAGGCGACAACGCTACAGCAGCACCACCACCATAAAAGAAATTATAATTTGCATAAATGAGTGTCTATAGGTGATAGGATAGGGATGGCTTTAAATAAAGAGAAAAGTAAAGGTTTAAGTGATGCAGTAAAGATAGGGGTATATTCCCAATGAAAGAAACTTCTGTGTTATGTTTAAAATTTGGGAATAAATATATAAGTAGAATTAAATGGGAAAAACAACAGAAGAAATAAAAAACCTGGGGGGGGATTTAGTAAAACCTACATGCTCATTTCTACCATGTGGGTATCATGCCACACTGCTTGCATGAAAGTAAGCAGGTTTGTGATTCAGTAAGCACTGCTGGGTGGTGCGCATGTATGCACCAACAGGAGAGGTTCCATAGCATGCAAATCACCTTATAAGCAGGGAATCTCATTCAAACGAGGCAGGTAGAGTGATCCAGCAAGCAGACAGGCAGCCCTGCAGAATCCGTGTTAGTGTGCATAGTGTACATGGAAAAATGTAATGTACAGGAATGCAGACAGACAAAAGGGGCTGTAAAAATATAGATGCATGGACAGAAATGGCATACCACACACAGATATGAGCAAAACTATCCTCTGTGTGTCTCAAAATATACAGAAAATATGTTAAATTTTTTTTAAATAATCTGGGCATGTTTGCCTCGCATGCCACAGTGCATAAACATGCCTTATAAAGAAATAAAAAAAAATGTGAAAATAGCAAAATGAATATTATAAGACAGAAATGTATTACAGGACCCTGCATAGAGTATCTTTAGTGGTGCATTGGTGCTGTTGCTAATATGGTAGAGCTTGGAAGCCTGTAGCTTCCAGGTTGAGAGCAGAGATACCTATGCAAATGAGGGGGAGTTACTGAATAGCATAATAGGGTAATTGTATCTGCATATCCCCTCCATGTAGGCAGAAACCATGTTGATGTCCACACAGGAGGTAGCTAACATCAACAGAGGGTGTGTGCAATAACTTCTAAGCTGATTGGAGTTTAGCAGTGCCTGTTTGTGCTACGAGTCACCATGCTCAACGTGGAAGTCTGGGGAGGTGTGCACTGACTTCTAAGCTTTGTTTACCTACAGGGCATGGGTTTCTGAGTGTTTGTGTGGCATACCACTGTGCCGAGCGTGGAAGTCTGGAGGGGTGTATCTATTACTGCTAAGCTTTGTTTACCTATGGGGTGCATGTTTCCACATAGTGCCTCATTGCTGAGAGTTTCTAAAAGGCAATGATTTATTAATTAGTATTGAATCTTTTTTAACTTAATCTAGGACCATTAAATGATGATAATTATATACTAGGCAGGTGCAATGCATCATAGGTCGCCAATCATGCAGACAGCACCTACAGTACAGCACTACATAGTATGCATACACCCTACAATCTGATGTTTACCCCATACTCTGCACCATTGCAGTACAGACTTGGGAATTTTAACTGAAAGAATACTAGGGACTGTTCCAGGTCTGCTACATCTGTATGTTCTAGATGCTGAAGTCAATGCAGCGGCTGCTGACAGTAGGACTAGACAGAGAAGGGTTCTCAGGCCAAGGGTAACCTTCCAGGAGCTAAATAAGCTAGAGATTGTAGAACACTACAGGGTGGACAGGGACATACTACAAGAAATCACTGAGCTCTGCTGCCATCAACTCAGACCCAGAGCCAACAGAGGGGAACCCATCCCAGTGGAAGCAAAGGTATGTGTAGCCCTTAGGAAAATAGCAACAGGTACCTACCAAAGACCAACTGGAGACATGATAGAGGGTCTAACAAGCATCAGCATCCAGGGTACTCCACCACTTCCTGGATGACATGCTACCACATGCCAGTGAGCACATTTATTTTCCCCTCATCCCTCAGTTAAGGGCCAGCAATATGAAACACTTCTACTGTGTAAAACACTACCCTGAGGTACTAGGTGCCATAGATTGCACTCATGTACATATCGAGGCACCACCCAGTGTGGAAGGTAGAACCTATGTCATCTGCAAGGGGTACTACTCAATCAACTGCCAGGTCATGTGCAATGCCCAGGGCATTATCATAAATGTGTGTGCTGGCAGCCCTGGCAGTTATCATGACTCCCATATTCGGCATGCATCACAGCTGTACCAGATGTTTGCTAGGGGTGAGATCCCACATGGCCATTTACTGGGGGATGCTGGCTACACATCGGAACTGTGGATGATGACACCCATCAGAAATGCACACCCACCAACCAAAGAATGCCATAATGAGGCACATGCACAAATTAGGAACGTTATAGAGCATGTGTTTGGGATTCTGAAATCACAGTTTTTGTGTCTCAATATATCTGCTGGAGTCTTGCAGTACTCTCTAGGCACATGAGCATATATGGTCACAGTATGTGCCATGCTACACAATATGATCCTGCGGAAACAGCATCAGCAGGATCAGCAAAAGGAAGGGATACACAGCCCCTGCCAGAGCCTAGGTCACCACAGCCACCCTTGTAGGACTCGGAGGAGAAGCCCCTTGATGATGTCACAATAGGCAGACGTAGGTGTGTCCAGTATGCCCTGACATTGCCTAAGAGACAACACATAGCACATTCACTGACAACCTAAAGCCCTAGGGACTGACATATTACTTCTAATCACATATATATATTAAAATAGCTGATGAAAGGCAACCCACATGACCTGTACCTATCCATGTATTGGCTGAGTACTGCTTGCATCACACAGAGTCATCCCTGAACTACAGGTATGTCAACTGCTGCATTTGCAAGGTAAGTCTCTAAACTATTGTTATTAATATTGTTCCCATAAACCTAGAAATTTGCTAGAATTAAAGGTATTGCATTATTACAGATTGTCTGAAGGATATAAAGTCTGAAATACAAATGTTTGCCTGTATTTGATATAATGAAGTGATGTCAATATTCAATAAATCACCAGAAGACCAGAAATGTATGAAGAACACAGCAAACATATGAGGCAAAACTATGGACATTCTGTGAAAATCAGGACAGTTGAGATGTATGCAGACTGTCAGTCTGTTGGTTCATAGGTTCATAGGCATATAGGTAGGTACTATGCAATTGGCCCAAGGGCCTAAGTAAGCCTAGGCAACAAGGTTCCCTGGCTTACGCCACCTAAGAAAGTTAATTTTCTGTGCCCCTGTTGAGCAGAGCCACAGAAGTGATCCCCGGGGTGTATTTCCTATTTCCCATTCACTCATCAAGATTTTTCTTGAAGAGTGCTAATGAGGAACTTTGATTGGCACAGATTGTAGCTTTTTCCAGAGTATAGGAAGTCTCTGAGACAAGGATCTATCCCTCCAGCATGTCCTGTTTATTGTGGTGACAAGGTTTAGGTTCCCTAGAGCGTGTAGCTCAGAGGGATTGGGATTTATTTATGTGTAGCATGTCCAACAGCTCTGGGTTTAACATAACTTTATATGTTAGGCAGAGATCTCCTTGGAGAAGGCGATATACTACAGAGTAAAGCTGTAGTTTTTTGAGACGGTCAGTGTAGGGCATCTGTTTGAGGCCAGTAATCCTCTTTGTGAGGTACTTCTGTGGCCTTTCCAGCTGTTGCAGATGTCTTGTGAGGTACATTCCAAAAGGGGCATTGCACTCTATAATGGGTCTAATGAGTGCTGAGTAGAGAGGAACAATGACCTCCTTTTTCCTGGATGAGAACCCTTTTGTGATGAGGTGTGCCACATAGAAGGATTTCCTGACTACTGTGGCAATGTGATTATCAAAGGAGAGACTACTGTCCACCTGGGTCCCATGGTCTCTTATCACACATTTGGCATTAAGTAGACTGCCGTTTATGTGGTAGTTCATGGGTACAAAGTTTTTATCAAAGGAGATGACAATGCACTTTTTGGCATTGCGCTTGAGGCCATGCCTCTGACACCAGGCATCTGTCTCAGTGAGGCCCTTCTGTAGGATGTCCAGATCATTTGGGGACTTGACTGTGGCTCCTAGTTTGCAGTCATCTGTGAACTTTTTTAGCCAGAGGCCTTCGTTGTTAGCCTGTACAGAGAAGTAGATGCCAAACAGGAGAGGTCCCAGGACTGAACCCTGTGGTACTCCACTTATCACTATTTTGAAGTCAGATTTGGAGCCTGCAACTTTTATAGTGTGGGTTCTGTCATGAGCCAGTTGGCAACCCATCTTGTGATGTAGGGATTTATACCTAGTTTATTGAGTTTAGCTATAATTCCAGAATGGGGGAATGGTGCTGAAAGCCTTGATGAGTTCAAGATAGGCTGTGTGAACCACCTTACCCTCGTCTACTGCTTTGGTGACTGCATCAAAGAAATCGATCAGGTTCAGAAGGCATGATCTGTCTTTCACAAACCCAAACTGGGTGGGGTCCAGAGTGTGGAGGTTACCAATGTATTTGTTTATGAATTCCATGATGATACGTTCCATAGTCTTGCAGTCCAGGCTCGTCAGACTAATAGGGTGATAGTTCCCAGGATCGGTGGTGGCTCCCCCTTTGTGTAGTGGGATAACTGTTGCTGTGCACCATTCAGTGGGTACAAAGCCTAATGTGAGACTATGATTGAACATGGTGCTTAGGTGGGTAGCCAGTTCATTCTGAAATTCATGTAAAACGCAGCCTGGGATGTTGTCCGGTCCTGTGGATGCTGTCTTTTTGGTTTTAGAGAGTGCAGCTTTTACCTGCATAGATGTAATTACAGGGACTCTGCATTCGTCCTGTATAGATATGGGCCCTTAAGGGGGTGAGAGGGGATTAAAGTTAGCACTGAACTATCTGCTAGGATGTTGGCCATATCAGTTGGTTCTGTAATTTTCATGCCGTTGTGCTGTAATTCAGAGCAGACCTGTGTGTTGCCATTGAGTTTCTTGACATAGCTATAGAATGCTTTGTGGTTGCCCTTAGAATCAGTGGTAATTTTGTTTTCATAGCTAGCTTTGGAGGATCTTATAAGGGATCTCAGCTTTTTACTGAGGCTGACCAGGGAGCTCCTCCACTCATGGGATTTTACTCTCTTTTGCAACAGTTTCTTCCTTCTGTTGTAGAGTTTGTTTATGGCAGGGGACCACCAGATTGACTTCCCTTTTTTGGAGGATAGCGTCTTGGTTCTGATTGGGATAGCATCATCCATGCACTCGTGTAAGTGCATATAGAGTGCATTTGTGTATGATTCAGCAGTCATAACTGTATTGTCCATCTGCATGGGTGTCATGAAGTTCGCCACTTCTGTCTTAAGAAGCATGAAGTTGGCTTTGGAGAAGTTGTTTACCATGGTTTCCTTAATGGTGGGTGGGGGCGGGATGCGGATATCTAGGCTGATTAGCTTATGGTCGGATCTGACCAATGATGAGTTGACTTCAGGTGTGGAACACTGGTCACTCATGTTGGTATTGACTAGGTCTAGGATATTGTTGCCCCTGGTGGGGGTGTGGAAAAGTTGATCCAGGCCATTGGAATTTATGAATTCCAGAAAGCATTGAGTGAAGGAGTTGGTACATGAATAGTTTTCCCAGTTAATGGTGGGGCAGTTGAAATCACCCATTACTGTCCATCTGGGTCTCACAGTCTCTTATCACATATTCGGCATTAAGTAGACTGACATTTATGTGGTAGCTCATGGGTACAGAGTTTTTACCAAATGGGATGACAATGCACTTTTTTGGCATTGAGCTTGAGGCCATGCCTCTGACACCAGGCATGTGTCTCAGTGATGCCCTTCTGTAGAATGTCCAGATCATTTGGGTACTTGGCTATGGCTCCTAGTTTGCAGTCATCTGTGAACTTCATTAATCAGAGGCCTTCTGTGTTAGCCTGTACTTCAGAGAAGTAGATACCAAACAAAAGAGGTCCCAGGACTGAACCCTGTGGTACTCCACTTGTCACTAGTTTGAAGTCAGATTTGGAGTCTGCAACTTTTATAGTGTGGGTTCTGTCATGAGCCAGTTGGCAACCCATCTTGTGATGTAGGGATTTATACCTAGATTACTGAGTTTAGCTATAATTCCAGAATGGGGGATGGTGTTGAAAGCCTTGGTGAGGTCAAGATAGGCTGTGTGAACCACCTTACCCTCGTCTACTGCTTTGGTGACTGCATCAAAGAAGTCGATCAGGTTCAGAAGGAATGATCAGTCTTTCACAAACCCGAACTGGGTGGGGTCCAGAGTTTGGAGGTTAGCAATGTATTTGTTTATGAATTCCATGATGATACGTTCCATAGTCTTGCAGTCCAGGCTCGTCAGACTAATAGGGTGATAGTTCCCAGGATCGGTGGTGGCTCCCCCTTTGTGTAGTGGGATAACTGTTGCTGTGCACCATTCAGTGGGTACAAAGCCTAATGTGAGACTATGATTGAACATGGTGCTTAGGTGGGGAGCCAGTTCATTCTGAAATTCATGTAAAACGCAGCCTGGGATGTTGTCCGGTCCCATGGATGCTGTCTTTTTGGTTTTAGAGAGTGCAGCTTTTACCTGCATAGATGTGATTACAGGGACTCTGCATTCTTCCTGTATAGATATGGGCCCTTTAAGGGGTGAGAGGGGATTAAAGTTAGCACTGAACCTATCTACTGGGATGTTGGCAGTATCAGTTGGTTCTGTAATTTACGTGTCATTGTGCTGCAACTCAGAGCAGATCTGTGTGTTGCCATTGAGTTTCTTGACATAGCTATAGAATGCTTTGTGGTTGCCCTTAGAATCAGTGGTGATTTTGTTTTCATAGCTAGCTTTGGAGGATCTTATAAGGGATCTTAGCTTTTTACTGAGGCTGACCAGGGAGCTCCTCCACTCATGGGATTTTTCTCTCTTTTGCAACAGTTTCTTCCTTCTGTTGTAGAGTTTGTTTATGGCAGGGGACCACCAGATTGGCTTCCTTTTTTTGGAGGATAACGTCTTGGTTCTGTTTGGGATAGCATGATCCATGCACTCGTGTAAGTACTTATAGAGTGCATTTGTGTAGGATTCAGCAGTTGTAACTGTGTTGTCCATCTGCATGGGTATCATGAAGTTCACCACTTCTGTCTTAAGAAGCATGAAGTTGGCTTTGGAGAATTTTTTTACCATGCTTCCTTAATGGTGGATGGGGGCGGGATGCGGATATCTAGGCTGATTAGCTTATGGTTGGATCTGAACAACGAGGAGTTGACTTCAGGTGTGGAACACTGGTCACTCATGTTGGTAATGACTAGGTCTGGGATATTGCTGCCCCTGGTGGGGGTGTGGAAAAGTTGATCCAGGGCATTGGAATTTATGAATTCCGGAAAGCGTTGAGTGAAGGAGTTGGTACATGAGTAGTTTTCCCAGTTAATGGTGGGGTAGTTGAATTCATTCATTATTAGGGTGTTTGGTTGAACTCAAATATTTTCCAGTAAATCAAGAAAAGAAGAGTGGGAATCCTGGGGCATGGTGGGGGATCTGTAGCAAGCTACAATTTGGATTGCAATCTTGCCCAGAGTTAGTTGCACTTGGATAACCTCGGACGCATTATGCTGTGCAACTAGCCTGAAGGTGTGGATATATTAATGAATATGGACACGCCTCCACCTTTGGTATTCTTGTCCAGGTTAGATGGCCGAAAAGTGTGGTATGAATTATAGCCTGATAATGCAGGGGTGCTCTCTAGAGCCTTGAACCAGGTCTCCGTTGCTGCACAGATATTGATGTTCTCCATTTTAAGGTGTGCCTAGAGCGAGTGCATTTTGAGATTTAGACTTCTAGCATTGAGTAGCATTACCCTCAGTTTTTGCTTGCCTGTTCCTGTTATGGTGGTGAATTAATCATTTGAATATTGTCTAAAAAAGGCACTATAGGGGTGGCAAGAGCCTTAACCAGTATCCAGAATCCCAGGGGCGACAGGTGCTGGCCATCTGTGGCAAAGCATTGTGGTCTGTTGACCATGTCATCCCAAGCAGACAGATACTGGATCACCTTAGAATGACACCAGAAGCATAGCCAATTGTTGAAGTCAATCATTTTGTCCTTGTACTGCGGTATCATTCTGGGTGATGGCAGGATGCTACTCAGGGCTAGGGTCATACCTGCCTGGGCTACAAGATTGGGAGAGCTCTTCCATGTCTCTTTTCACGTAGTCCAGGGAGGTACATCTCAGGTCATTTACACCAACATGGAAAATGACAGAGTCATATTTGTACTTGTGGAATGACCTGAGAGTGTGGGTTTTGTGGCGGATCCTGGCACCTGACAGGCAGCTGACAGTAACCTTCTCCTTGTTTAGGCTGGTGAGTGGGACATCAGCATGCCTGACTTTAGAGTCACCTATGACTAGTGTGTTGGGTATGTTGGTCTACCTTATGGGCTGTGCTTTATTGGCACACTGAGTCTGTGGGCTATGTGTAATTTGGGTGGTGTTGGGGGTGGAGGTCGCTTGCGTTTCTGCTTTGGAGGTCTCTTTTGCTTGAGCAGATTATTATTGAGATCCTCTGCGAATGTTTTTGTGTTTCTATGTGTGGATTTTGGTGGTGTAGGATTAGTGGGACTATGTGATGAGTGTGGTGTGGTGCAAGTGTTTACCTTCTCCTCTTGACTGTCAAGTTCAGTCTTGGTTGGAGAGAGCTTTACCTCCAGTTTGGCTAGATAAGTGCATCTCTCACAGGTTGTGGTGTTGGGTGGTAGGAGGAGAGGGTTGTCTGTGTACATGAGGCAATTGCTACATTGCCTCAAGATGCCCAGATTTATCAGATAGACAGGAGAGAACACTGGGAGCTGACTCTTGGACATGCCTGAATAAAAAAACTACTTTCCTCTAGACAAGTGGGGAAGGTGAGTATAAGAGCTGTTTTTCTCTAAGCAAGTGAGGAAAGTAAGTACAAAAACTGTTTTCCTCTAGGTAAAGAGCAAGGTTGAGTGCTGTAGTAATTTGTAGCCTATTTAGTGCTGACAACAATTTCTGAACAAGTGCTGAACAGGAATAAGCAAATTCAAGTGCTAAAACTAAGAATCTGTACCTGGATCTTGTGGCAGATAGGCTACCTAGTGCTTACCACTCCCACTGATAAGCTAGAATGCTTCCCTCCAGCACAGAATGGCTTGGGGGGCTCAGAAGCTTACAAACAGTCCTGGATACAGCAAATCAGTATCTGGACTAGACTAGTTAGAGGAAAGGTGGGAAATAAGTGCAAACGCGAGCTTTTAAACCACAAAGTTGAAGGACATGAAAAAACTGCCCAACTGGAAAGTAAACTAGAATTTCTGGGCCAGAAACCACTCTTGTGGCAATGCAACATTACCAACGTCAGTCACATGTTAAGTACAGCATACAGCTGGAGTGTGCTGTGGACATTTTGACTGAAGTGCAGTACTGCAGAAACAGGGGTGGATGTTAATGTGTGTAACATACAACATTCTGCACTGGAGTACAGGTAGGTGTGGTCTGGAGTCACTTTATAAGTACTGACAGGCCAGACACTTAATTAAAATGAGCACAATTTTATGGCCCCTTCATCAAAATGACCTTTGATAAGTAAATGTCTACACATACAGATATATACGAATACATAGCCATCTGTCACAATCTCTCTCTTACATGCATGCTATATCTATCACTATGTAATGCCAAATAGATATATATCAATATATATATAGCTATATCTATTAAAATAATACATACATCCCTCCATATATCTACATAACACATTTACATACCATATATACGCACAGCTACATTTATATATACACCCCTGTTATACACAGAAATATGCGTCTGTATTGTCTGACATACCCTAATAATGATGAGTAAATCTGCACTATCACACAGCCATACTCTTACTCAAAGGATCCAAACTAAGGGTGCAACAGTACATAATCCATTTACCTACACACCCCTGTGCATCCTGGATGTCAACATGTAGAAAGACACAGGTGAGCATGTGGTTTAATGTATAATGTTGTCAAAGCATGTATGGACAGGGCACATTGTCCCTGCCCACAGGTTTGCCTATGCAACTGCAAGCAGCCTCATATGGCAATACTCGTAACCGTATACATATAGCTAGGATAAAAAACGTTATCTCGCTGTGAGGATACTAGATACAGATAACATTATGAAGCAATATCACTCTACAGACCACAGATGCTGTTCAACACAAGCCTAGTTTGTGTAATGCACAAATACTGTGCCTGCAATCACATATACAACAGACAACATGTGGCAAATGCAGAAAGTACTGCAATCTGTAGTGTTTAAGACTAGATAGGTAGGGGATCCAATCTCACACCATCCCACTTGGTGGGTGTGTGTGTGTGTGTGTGTGTGTGTGTGTGTGTGTGTGTGTGTGTGTGTGTGCGTGTGTGCGTGTGTGCGTGTGTGTGTGTGTGTGTGTGTGTGTGTGTGTGTGTGTGTGTGTGTGTGTGTGTATTCTCCAGCAAAACAATGGACATGCTCTCATGGGCTATTCACCTGCAATGGTTATGCACTTTTTGGGCCTATAACTTGCTGCTGGCTTTCAAACAGTCCTCTTCTACAAGGCCTGATAATGTCAGCCTCCTTAAGACTACCAGCTGTGAGTATAATATCAAACATAAGCCATGGCATATGTGATAAGTATTGTGAGTTGTAGTGTATAAGACTAGATAGGGAGGGGTTCTAATCACACTCCAGCCCACTTTGTGTCTGTGTATTCCCATGAAAAACAAGGTCATGCACTCATTGGCAATCCACCTGCAATGGTTATGCACTTTTGGGGCCTGTAACTTGCTGCTGACTTCCAAACAGCCATCTTCTACAAGGCCTGATGTTGTCAGCCGCCTTAAGACTACCAGCTGACAGTGTAGTATCAGACATAAGCTGTGGTGCATACAATAATTACTGTGAACTATAGTGTATAAGACTAGATAGGCAGGGGTTTTAATCTCACTCCAGCCCTTTTGGTGTGTGTGTGTATATATATATCCATATGACATAATCTTGGTAACCTAGACATAAGTAGGGTTATCCAGTGTTTTATTTGTAGTGGATGATGTGTCCCCCCAAAGAACTGACCACAACAAGGCCTGCGTATGTCATCAAGCATAATATGTCCTAAACTGATAGTACTAGCAGAAATGAGGTGTGTTGCATTCAGCATGTACTGTGATATGTAGTATGTACCATTACATAGGTAAGTGTTCACATCTACATACAGCTGACTTGCAATAGGTGTATGCCTTGGCATGTCCTGTACGCAGTGATTGCAAGTGGTGCTGGCCTTGTTTGTGTGTGAACCTGTTAGAGCATTGTACTTCATGTTATCGAACCATAGGATGTTTGCACTGCAGTAGCATAATGGCCATACAGCCCTTACAATCATAGATATCATCATATTCGTAGTTACAGGATCAGTACATATTGCAGCAGTCCAAGAGGTACACAGCCAGATACCCTGTGTTGAGATGATGGTCACCCAGCCAATCAGACAGATGTGTGCTGAGATGCACTGAAGTGCACTGTGTGCCATTAGGCAAGGTTCTGTTCCAAGGTGTTGCAGTCTGTTAAACAAATCTCTCCCCAAACATGTAGTACTAACATCACAGAAAGCATAGGCAATAAAGTAGGGTCACATATTGCCTTGTATGCAAGGCACAGATCACCTCTTAGTAGTCTACATGCAACAGGTGACAATGGCACTCATTGCAGATGATCACCATTGAAACATACTGAAGATGTGAATTGTCCTTGTGAGGGACCATACTGTTGTGTGCAATTACCAGTACTGCTTGGAAAGGTGCATCAACAACTGGCCATTGCACTCAGATATTGACATGCTGAGGGACGGGTACATGGAGGTTATGATTATGTCTCTTACTGGGGACTGTGGCCTCAGCTATGCCATATGATCCCTGCCATTCCACTGTAGAGACATGGTAATCCGAGGCACATTAGGTGTACATATGTGTGGTCAGGTCTGTGTGCCCAGTTCTTTAACCCCTGAGTATGTACAACATATGTTGTGACTGATATGCTACTTACCAGGTACATAGGTCTACCTGATGAAAATGATGCTGCATATATATTCACTTGGGGTTTATGGCCATTAGTATGTCAACAGACATTTGTTCATCAATGCCATCTTGTAGGCTATTGACATAACTCACAGACTCTATGAGTGCTCACAATGTGCAGGCATCAGCCAACATTGTTAGCCACAGTCATTCAGTAGTCGCATGTATAGTGGTTACATGGATTCCAAGCAATAGAGGTCCCAGGACTGTGCCCTTTTGAGCACTGCTGCTTACAGATCATGTATTGGAGGCAGATGTCCATATGTTGTGTATGTGTGCCATCAATGGGCCACTTAGTGACCCCAACAATGACAGTATTGTGGATGCCATTACGCAACCAATCTCTGTACAGTCAACTGTGTGTAGATCACATATATGTGTATGCTGAGCAGCTCCATTATGATTGCCCCTATGGGCAAACATATATGTATACTTAGACAAAGAGGTCTATAGTTAAGTTGGTCAGTGGATGCACCACCTCTTTGCAAGGGTGGAACAATTGCCATTGTCCACTCAGCTGGTATGTAGCCAGTGGTGTCAGTATGATTGCAAGGGTTTTCTAATGGTATTAGTAGTCCTTGTGAGATCACATGTGGGATGCACCCTGGAATGTTAGCATGTGCAATAGATGTTGTGTATGGTCCATTGAGAGGCCAGTTACAAACTGCTCTGTAATATGGGAGTTATGGGACAGATTGTAGGAATGTCATGTGTCACATGTGGTGGTAACAAGGGAGTGTAGTTGATGCAGATAGTGTGGGAGTACAGGTTATGTATAACTACAGACCCATCGTATGAGCCATCATGATGTCTGAGGTCAACTACATTCTGGGCCTGTTCTTTGAGGTTACACATGTATCTACACTGTGCATTGTGGTTCTGCTTTGTGTGGGTGGCTAATGTTGTCACTGTACATTGTGGTTCTGCTTTGTGTGGGTGGCTAATATTGTCACTTACCATGTTTACACAACAGCACAACAACACTATGTGCTTCATTTAGATGAGGAGGTTGTGCCTGCATGTTAGGGGGGCACCCTCACCCCAACTGTCAAACAGCAATGTCCACCTGTTATTGCACAGCCTGCTAATGGCAGTTATCTAGGTGTGGTGATCCATGATGAGCCTGTGTCCTACCTGTCCCGTACAGCCAAGTTCATGCAGTTGTAATGCTGCTGGCATAATGCATGCATGTAGAGCTCTGCATACCTGCCTGTCCCATCAGCAGGGGGATGTGCAGTCACACTATGTCAGCCATCCCACAGGATGTCATACATGGTTTTCTTCACATATATATCTGTATTGTTTGCAAGTAGAGGGGTATGTTCTGGTAGTGTGAAAGAACATGATCTGTGGCCAGATCCCACCAGGTAGGACCTCACATTCAGAGGCAGCAGTCCTCACCCATATTGGTAAACACACGATGCAATACATTGGTTCCCCATGTGGGGATGTCACAGCACTGCTCTAGGGCATTGTAGATATGATAAGGACCTGGACCATCTTTTGGGCAAGTGAATAGCAGCACAACTAAGCAGCACAGTGTGTACATATTACACTTCCCTAACGTGTTTGTCTGTGCTCTGTACCGACACCTTGCATGACTCTCTTCCTGCAACATGCTGGCAGTAACTGCAATACTTACTTGCACAGAGGACAACTAGCATGCAGTGCAAAGCAGTATCCCCAGATCTCTGAGTCCTTTCACCTGAAATTCCATGATAGGGGTTAGCATGGATATGAGCAGTACCACTGTCATACACCTACTGACACTGGACCATAAACTGTTACCTTTGCTGAAGGCCAGATCATGCCTACCAACTGCAACCAGTAAAGCCCATTGACTGTTACACTATGCAATGGTTGTTGGACATAAGTCTCACTCCACCAACCATGGTCTGACAATGTGTATGACAATTTTAGACCAGCAGGCCATGCTGGAAACTGTGTATGCCATGTACAGAGTGTTATATCAGCTGGTGGATAGGCAAATGTCTGTCAGTCATACTTAGTGAACATAACACTGGGAAACATATGCTGCAATGATGCCAATCACCAGATTAGTTCATTATTGGCGTACCTCTTTTACCTATTCCCTCTCTGTAGTCACAGCCACTGTCACTGACCTCTGACTCAGTATATTAGCAGGTGAGTGCATAACAGGAGCTGGCAAAAAATCCCACACGTAACCAATAGTTATCCAAGATGACATAAGACACAGTCAGTTGTTGACTGAGTCACTGACAATAATGACATGTGAATGACTGCACAATATTATCCTGTGGGGATTTATCCACCCCTGCAAAATATTGTAGTGTCCACACACTGCACACAGTGGAGCCATTACCCATGGCATTATGAACACAGAGAGTAATGTAACCTTTGACTGTCACTAGTCAGAAAGATGTGGATGCATTCACTGCTGCACAACCAATACCGGCAGGTTTGGAATGCACATCCCAGACTGTCACTGGTATACTGAATGCCACTCCTATCATTGTGTGCAATGACACCCTTGCCATATTGCTACACAGGCATATTGTACAACTGTAGCAGCCACACAGGTTCTATGGTATACCAATATACAGTGTAGATAACATGTCCTAGGGATTTCATTTTATGACAGTACATTGATAGTCTAGCTCTGAAATGCTTTGCAGGAGATGTGTATGGCTCCATCCAGGGATGTGTCAGTTCCTACTGTGTATCTCCCGTGTATCCATGACAGGACTAACACATGTCTCACCTGTTCTACTCACCGACAACATCTGTGTGGTATGCAGAGTACATGCTGGTGAGAGAGGTATGTAACACAGACAGTACACCCTACATGAAACAGTCCCCCCATGCATGTAAAGCACACATCTGCTGTGACACACATCATGTGCAAGTTACACATTGGGATGCAGAAATCAACAATCATAATTGTTGTCGGACAACTGTTGGTACTGGACACAAGATATATGTAGATGGGTCATCTCCATCAGCACAGCTTGTAGATGTGTTAGTTACCAAAACCCTGGTGTCACTTATGAAGTATAGTAAGATTATAGATGTGCAACTATGTTGAATGCTGCCATTGTCCATGTTAGCCTGTTATACACATATGAACCTAAGTAGCCAGGCACTTATAGTGCTGTACCTTGCTGATGACATATTATTGCTGTGCTGACATGTCATCCTGTGCTGCTCTAATTCTACTGTGTATACACAAGTTATCCTAACAGACTCCTGTAACAGAAACATACACAGGCCCATGACACACCTGTCATTTTGTAATTATACAGCCAATGCAACATCATACAACATAAGGTATACAAATGTATGTGGCATACTGATAACAAATGCCAGCAAAAGTATCTGTCAGTAACCACTACAAGAGATATGGTGAACCAACACTGCAGTACACAAGTACATGTTAACTAATATAGACATCCTGTGCATCAGTCACATAGCTTCATTTCCATGTATCAATGGTGAGGATGACAGGTATGTCGCACAGGTATCATCACTTGCACGTGGTGCTGTGTGAGGAGTGCAGGAGGCTTAAGCTGGCCCAAATGGTAGACAGGATGTGTGTGAGTCAGGAGGGGAGCATGTAAGTTGGACCATGGAGAGGTGCCATGTGTGTTTGTAGGTGACCTACATTTGACAGTAATGTGCATTTGTGTGTGTGTGTGTGTGTGCGTGTGTGTGTGTGTGTGTGTGTGTGTGTGTGTGTGTGTGTGTGTGTGTGTGTGTGTGTGTGTGCACAGTCAAGCTCAGTGCTATCCCTACACGTCTGTATGTTGAACAGCTTTGAAGCATACATGATAGAGTTGACAGTTCACTGTCTCTGGCTGTAACATGGGAAATGACTCTGCCAGGAGTTGCACTGGCACCTCCATTCCCAAGGTCAGCTGTCTGCTGAGACTGTGTCCCCCATGGGAACACCCAGGACCATGAGCCTATGGCCTGCCACGTCATGGTGTGGACAGTACAATCCCCTCTGTAGGGCTGGATGTACTGCCACTATAGGCATGTGAATATGCATGGCCACATGGACACTCATCAGATGTGGTTGCTGGCCTACATCCACTGGTCTAATGCTCAACCACACGTTTCAGCATGGACAATGTGCTGTCCTAGACACACAATGTCTCAGCCAGCTGACTGTCATCTGTCTGGATCAGTGAACCAATGCAGGGTGTCCTCCATGCGGTGGAGGCAGTCATGGATGTCAGACTGTGCTGTGTCCATAACCCTAAGCATACGTTTGGTGTTCCATTCAGAATGTGGCTGTGCCTTCATAAGGGCCAGAAACATGCACCAAGCAACCAGTGATGTGACACCTGCAACAGGTGGTGGATGGACAATAGGCCTCCTACAAGCACCCCTGTCAATTTGCCTGTGTGGAACCTCACCAGCTCTCTGGCTATAGCCAGTGTCTACACTCACTGGAGCCATAGTTGCCACACTTTCCTGTTCAATGTCCCCACCCTCTGACTGTCCAATATATGTGGCCTCTGGGGATGGGGTATGTGTGGGCATACAGACTGTGTGCAGTGACAATGGGGGCAGAAAAGGGATGTCTACCTCTAAGACAGATTCAGCTGCCAACACCCCCACCTGTGCCTCACTGTGGCCACCATCATCATCAGAGTCCAAAGAGACACTGACATCAGGTTGTGTAGGGGATAGACCAACCCCCATGGTCATCTGCAATAAGAAAGAAAAAAGTAGTACATTAATACCTGTACTATTATACATGAAAAGCCTTCAAGACTCATAACAATGAAGACCCATAACTAGATTACTGGTCAAACAACTTTCTTCTCTGCTTTTGTCCACAAAACACTTCCACAGAACAAAATGCAAATTCAACTTAGGATCTTTATAATAATCACTTGAAGTAAATCAAGTAAAATATGGCCAGTAATATTTATCTTTTAATTAATCAGTCTGACACTATACTTGAAAAACAATGCATAAAAACGCAGTACAACTCCCTTAACAAATACATGGAAATACAAATTTCCCATGCCTAATGTATATACCTTCAACTTTATTGTATTTTAAAAGGCATTTTAGACTCCTTGCCTCATTTAAACTAGGAGCCGTATTTGCTCTTAACTTTAACTGCCAAAATGTATCTGTTTGTTTTACTACACTCCTGTGACTACTCCTTCTGGAAACCTTAGGTACCTGTTCTAGACTGGAATTCAAAAACATCCTACATTGTTTACACACATAGTTATGTTTACACAGGGCATTATTCTGGCCCTTAACCATACATGAATATAATTGTTCCTTAACAAAACAAGTGTCATCCTTACCATGTGCAGGACCAGGGCCTTGGGCAATACCTGATGGACCTGGGAAAAGTTGTGGGTGGGTAATGTCAATACCACCGCATGTTGCAGTACAAAAAGGTAGTACATCCATGTATCTCACATTTACAGTAGTTACTGTATTAGTTGTTGTATTGGTCACAATCTGAGTATGAGGGTAAAACTGAGGTTAACCCCCCAAAGAACAAAGACCTGACACCCACATAAAAGTATCTACAGCCTGATACACTGACTGCTACAGTATTACAGTGCTGATCACAGTAGGCTTACCTGCATGATCCTCAGCTGTGAAAAATGTGGCACTCTCCTCCATGATGTATGGTATGATGGCTGCCTCGGAGCTGTTATGTGTGTGTGTGCCTAGATATGCCAGGAATTCCTCAGTGGCTGAGAGTGGTTGTGCGTCTGCACGCCCTCCATCGGTGACAGCATGATCCCTAGCTACATCTGCTGCCCTTTGTCATGCAACATTTATCATATCAGTTGCCCGGTGTCGAACCTGCTCATATGTCCTGCCCTGCTGGCTCTTGCCATTCACATCACAGACAAGGTTTTCCCACAGTGCAGCCCACTGTTTCCTGTTTTGTCTCCCCATGGATAATAGGATATGATAATTTTGCCTTAGTGCTTGCATTATAATTGCATTCTCTGCATCCACAAAGGGCACATGGTGTCTACAGTGCAAAATTCCTGAAAGACAACAAAAGGGGAACACATTACAGGATCACATATGTGGACATACACTATGTACAGATACGACAAGGCCAAAATAGCTGGCACTAACCACTGCTTGCTCACTCATGTCATACTCCACAGTGTGCAAACAAGCAAAGTATGTGGATACAACTGAGATAGTAGCAATAGTCATGTATTCCCATTTGTGCCATGACAGCTACTGCTGTATTACTGTACACCCAACACTCAAGTCTACTGTGGTGTGTCCCCTATGGGCAAACCCTCGATAATATGTCTTACGAACAATGCCAAATGAATAGCAGTGTACTATTACAACCACTATAAAGGGACAGCCCAATGACCAGTGTGCCATAATGACAAAAGACAATGCACTCTTGATGTTTTGTACATCCTGTGTAGGTGTAAGATAGCAGGAGGTCACTGACATGTCAATATCACAGGTCTAAGACAAGCTTAATGCTATAATCACTATTCCCCATAAGTCTATTTACCCACCTGTAACCTGTTGTACACAAAAACACAAAAACATTTACATACCTGATGGAGTGCAGTAGTCCTTTGTTGATATGTGGTGATAGTATAATTGTCACAAAGGTGTACTCTGTGTGAGAAAGATCTCATACAGCATGGTTCCCCATAGCCAGCTGCTTGCCTTTTAAACGTGCTTCCCAGCAGCAGGTGATTACCTCTAAACCTATCTGTGGTTCTGACATGCTAATTGCAGGTAAAACAGCTGATTTGCACTATTGTCAGCCAATGACATGCAACCACTGTAGAATACATATAAGGCCTTCATGTAGATTAGGGCCTCTTTCTGATATGTTGTGCTGGATATTACTGGGAGGAGGAGACTACATTGTCACAAAGGGTTTGTCTGTAACCGACACCTTTACATAGAGATGGGTGTGTTACAGGCTGCAGCTATTGCTGCAGGTAATAGACATAGGCAGAAAGTGTGAACATTTTGGAGGACAACAAGCTGTAGTAGTAACTGTGCGAGCTGTGTCAGCCTTGTTGTAGAGTCAGGCCCAGAGTGAGAGCACCCTCTACACTCCATTGATGGCATGTGTTTAAGGTAAGTATGTTAAGCAATAGTATCAATAATAGAATACTAGCTAACATGTTTGCTGTGTCCTTGAGCAATATGAAGTATATATTTATATGTAAATATGTCCACAATGTGGTCATTTGCCAGCCCATGTATTACAGTCTAGAAGTAATCTGCAGTGTTTATGAGGGCAGTCCTTGTTACAAACAGGGGCTTCAACAGTGTATTTTCAGTATTCAGCTGTGATAATCAGCACTGTGACTCTGAAAGGATTGTGTGGGGGACACTGATACTAATGGCCCTCATTCCCAATACCTAAGTTGACATTCTCTGTTAATGCATATTACTGCATGACATGACAGTTTATGCACATATACATTTGCTATAGGGATACTTGAAGTGTGTTCTTCCCTGCAGGTCTGTAACTTCCATCAGTTAGAAGCAGTCAATTCATTTGCCATGCATTGTGTGGATAAAGACTGAATGACTCTCATTAATTGCTGGCTTCACAATACTGAAAATTCAGTGATAAAGACCACTGGATTGAGCCCAGGACTGTGTGTGGCAAAATGCACTGTTTACAAGGCATTTAACAGACTGAACTACTGAGTCACAGCTGAAGCAGCTGTACTTGCAAGACATATGGGCACACCTACAGGCTGTGACAAACATGTCCTACATCCATCAGTATGTGCAAGGCTTTATATGGATGTATTTCTTCACCAGGATCCCAGTTACACATGTATTTTACCATTAATGCCTTAGCAGGTGTCTTTTTACATGTTGCTGATAACAGGCCACATTCACCTGCTATCAGATGCCTCCGTTACATCCATTATTACATCTTTGGCTTTGTAGTGGTGTTCTATTGCATCAGAGTCCCAGAAACACTCCCATGTTTTCCATTAAGTTTTATTCAAGTTTGTGCAGCACAGTGCGCAGCTCCACTGAAATGAGCTTAATGACAGTTAACTGGCAATTACTGTTTTTTGAAGCATCTATTTTAAGTAAGAGTTGTGTGTTGTGGCAAGTTAATGCACTGGTCTGCAGGTTCAATGGTCTTGGGTTTGAAATATGGGATGTGTTTATTTTATAAATGTGTAATACAATTTTAAGGACATATATAATCAATATAGCTATATTTAGCTGAGTTTAGCAAAGCTGCTTGATGTGGCAAGCAAAAAAAATATATAAAGAAAATAAAAATGGGGAGACAGGAAAGTGGTGAAATGGGGTACAGGCAGGGAGAAAAACATAATGGAAAGCAGGTAAGGATGCGCAGGAAGGGTGTAGGAAAGAACCGTAGCTATCCATTTATTTTACAGTAACAACTGTGCACTTTGAATATGTACATGACTTTGAACTCTCACCCACAGAGAGAGAGAGAGAGAGAGAGAGAGAGAGAGGTGAAGACAACATAACTGTGTTGCCAAGCCAATTGGACCAAATTACTTGCGTCCAGTGGACACATGGGTGAAATGGAGAGCTATGTATGGGAAAATATTCATTCTTATTTGCAGTGGTGATGGACAGGTTGACAGATGAGAGCAGACAGGAGGCCCCGTGGACTATGATGTTTGCATATGACATTGTGATATGCAGTGAGAGTAGGGACCATGTTGAGTAGACCCTGGAGAGGTGGAGATATGCTTTAGAGAGGAGAGGAATGAAGGTCAGCAGGGCTAAAACAGAATATATGTGTGTAAATGTGAGGGAGGGTAGAGGAATGGTGAGGATGCAGGGAGTAGAGTTGCTAGAGGTGGATGAGTTTAAGTACTTGGGATCAACAGTTCATAGTAATGGTGAGTGTGGAAGAAAGGTGAAGAAGAGAGTACAGACAGGGTGGAATGGGTTGAGAAGAGTGTCAGGAGTGATTTGTGACAGATGGGTACCAGTAAAAGTGAAAGGGAAGGTCTACAAGAGGGTAGTGAGACCAGCTATGTTATATGGGTTGGAGACGGTGGCACTGACGAAAAGGCAGGAGTCAGAGCTGGATGTGGCAGAGTTAAAGATGTTGAGATTTGCACTGGGTGTGATGAGGGTGGACATGATTAGGAATCAGTATATTAGAGGGTCAGCTTAGGTTGGACAGTTTCGAGACAAAGCAAGAGAGGCGAGATTGCATTAGTTTGGACATGTGCTGAGGAGGGATGCTGGGTATATTGAGAAATGGATGCTAAGGATGGAGCTGCCAGGTAAGAGGAAAAGAGGAAGGCCTAAGATAAGGTTTATGGATGTGGTAAGAGAAGACATGCAGGTGGTTGGTGTGAAAGAGCATGATGCAGAAGACAGCAAGAAATGGAAACAGATGATCCGCTGTGGCGACCCCTAACGGGAACAGCCGAAAGAAGATGATGATGATGATATAAATATATATATATATATATATATATATATATATATATATATGTATATATATATATATATATATATATATATATATATATATATATATATATATATATATATTTATTTATTTATTTATTTATTTTTTGGGAGAGGTGCCCATTTTTTTTTAAGGTGAGAGTGGAATGTTGACGAAGGGAGATAGATACATGCGGGGGAGGTAAGTTGGGTAGGTGAGGATGCATTTGCAGACAAACAATACAGACAAGACAGCAGACAGGGGCAATGTGTGACACATGAGGGAGTGAACACCTTGGATAGGGAGGGTGTTGTGGAATCCAAGTCCCATGTGCCTCCAGACGGCAGCAGCATGACTCACATCCCCATCCATGGGACTGTTGGCTAGGCTCTTGGGCAAGGCTGCCCCACCAGGTTGGCCAGCATGTCCTCAGTTTGGCAACGACAGTGGTCAAACTCATGGTAGACTATCCTGTGCACCAAGACCAGCAGTTCATCCCAGGTGACAACACCCCCTCCACCACCACTCCCAGAGGGGGTCTGGGCCCTGTCCTGTGAGGTGGCACTACCCAACACCTCAGGTACTGCAAGGGCAGCAGGGGGGGCACTACTAGTCTGGGTCCCAGACGTGCTGGGACCCGGTGCCAAGGCCGAGTGAGGCAAAGTAGGGGAATCAGCTGGAACCAGCCTACCTTGATGTGCTGTAATGATAGAAGCATAGCAATAGGTTATGGTTAGTAATAACCAAACCATTGTTAGTATTAACAGACTGGAACGTCATTTTAATTCATACAAATACATATTAATGTATAGTATGCGTAACACAACAGTAAATAACATAACAGTCAGTATGGTAACATAATGCCAGTAGTAAGTATGCCATAAGGGCAACAAAATAGTTTAACAAAGTATGTTAATAGTGAATCATAATAACACATAACAATATTACATCACATTTTGCAAACATATAGTTAGTTTAACAACATATGTTAATATTAAATCATAATAATAAATAACAATAATAAATAAATGAAGATACGGGGTGGGGGTAGAGAGAGAAAAACATTCCATTAGTGGAATTGCCTGAAAACACTGATAGTAACTACTCTACAGGTGTGTTGTGTCAGTTTTAGTACAGTTACTACAATTCTCCGATAGGTGATGTATCATGTACATACCTCTCAAGCTGTTAGCATGGGTCAGTATGAGCCAAGCAATGAGAACTGCAGGTACACAACTACAGAGAACAGCTTCACATCAAGTGGATTTATATAACTACCAAGATGTTCTGTAAGAGGATTTGGTAATACATTACATTCCAGGTAGTCTGTCTCTGGTAATCCTGTGACAGACGGATTAGGCAGTTTTAATTACATTACGGGATATCATGACACTTGCAGGCATGTTTGTGTACAGTACATAAACTAGACAGCCATTATGGCTTAGCCGGCAGGCATGGGGATAGAACCTAATAGCTGTGACTGCAGGAGACATCTGCAAATAATGTAATAATTGACTGCAACAATGCAGTACAGACATGCAAAGAATGCAGCCATACTGCAAATAAACAAACTTATTTATGAATCAGCAAAGCTGGTGAACACTTTCTTGCTATTGATTTTAAACTTCTGTGAAATCTAAACACAATATCTGCTCATAATATGGGCTAACTCACTCATATACCTTTTGTTCCTGGGGAGAGAGAGAAAATGTGAGTATTATGTGACTGATACTGAACATTTAGTGCTACACACCACTGCATTTGAACTCAGGACTGGTGTGGAAAAATGTACAGTGTACAAGGCATTTAACAGACTGAGTTACTGAAAAACTGCTGACTACTGAGTGACTGATACTGGCCTAGAGATAACCTGGAACCATACTGGGCGGCACAGTGGTGCAGCGGTTAACGTTGTCGCCTCACAGCAAGAGGTTCTCCTGTTCGATTCTCGGCTGGGGTGCCTTCTGTGTGGAGCTTGCATATTCTCCCTGTGTTTGTGTGAGTTTCCTCTGGGTACTCCGGTTTCCTCCCACATTCCAAAGACATGCATCTGGAGCGTTTCTCCCCGGGCCTCCACTGAAAACAGGCTCTGTGGAACCTAGTCGGACATTCCCGGTCAACAAATGTTAAATAAATAAATAAAAATAAATACTATGAGCTGAGTAATACAAGTTACAGGACATTCTTCTTGCATTCTAGAACTATTACAGTGTTATAATTGACTGCAGTGACTGTAGAACACACATGCATGGAATACAACTGTTCTGCATATAGTAATACAGTTTTATTTTAAAATCAACAATGCTAGTGAATACTTTTTATTGGTATTATTTTAAAATATCTGTGAAGTCCTCACACAATATCTGTCCATGGAGTTGTCTACGTCACACATATACCTTTATTACTTGAAGCAGGAGGAACAGAGAGCATTATGTGACTGATACTGGCCTGGAGACAGCCTTGGACAGTACTATGAGTTAAGGAATACAACGAAAAAAACAAAACCACGGGAACCTTGCTCCAGCAAAAATTGCGAAAATACAATGAAGATATCCTGAACGCAATTTATTGATAGTCCACAAGCGTTTTCGCCACTAACTCTGCAGTGGCTTCATCAGAGAAAAGCAATTACAGGAAATGCAATATGCATACACTTTTTAAAAGAAAAGAACAGGGAGTGATGTAGAAATACAACAACTTGAAGTTAAAATGCGAGGTTACATATCCAATACCCCACAATTGTACATAATTGAATTACTTATTCAATAAAAGTCCGAGGGACAATAAAATCAAATTCATGACTGAAAACTATTAAAAAAATATTTATAGTAAAAAAATAAAAAAGTAACATTGGGTGCAATATCTTAATGAAGTAAAATGTATTATGACAATATGTATACACACCCTACCATCTAGATCTTATATCTATATGGATATATAAACTCCTATTCAGTATACTAAATGACCTTAAGCACAAAATGCTAACCTTAGTACACAAAGTATACCAAGGTGACAAACACCTATAGTTAATATTGGTAGTGGTATTAAGTTACCAGAAAAAAATAGTATAAAATTGTTGAATCAAAAGCACTAAAATTCTCCCTCACTGGGTGTGATAAACTCAAAGTTAAAGGTAAATGTGTGCCTCATATGTTTAACAAAAGACTAAAAAGACTATCTCAGATAGCTCCTCAATCTCAAGACAGCGGAGATGTTACAGTTTTCATTGAGGCCCGGTTGCCGGAAGGCATCCGTCCTCAATTGCCACTCCAGCTCACGGTTCTCGAGGATCAATGAATAGGGACCCCCCTGGATCTTAGGTTGTACCTGGTCAATGGCCATAAAAGAAAAACTATGGCCTGGATAAAGGTCAACGTGCTTAGCTAGTGCGTTCACATCCTTCTTATTTTTAATGGCATACATATGTTCATAAATACGATCACGGACCCTCCGGTCCGTTTTGCCAATGTAGAAGGCAGAACAACAATTGCACAAAGCTGCGTAAATAATAGATCTACTTTCACAATTTAAAGGGAAATGGATAATGTATTTCCTATCCCTAATAGTGAAAGATTCACCTGTTTTGACCTTATGGCACCAGTTACAGAATCCGCAGGGGTACATGCCAATACGTTTATTGAAAAACTGGCTAGTAAAATCTCTTTGTAAAAGTTCTTTGAGGTTACTACCTCTTTTGAAAACAAAGTTAGGAGAATGACCTAGTTTCCTCAGTAAGACTAGAATTATTGGATATAAAATGCCAGTTTTTTCGTATTATGGACACAATAGCCCTAGAATTCATACTGTAGGTAGTGACAAAACTTAATGAAAAGTCGCGTGCCAAATCAGCCCTTGGATAAACAGGAGTGGGGCCGGAATCGTGTTCAAAGGCAGAGATCGTCTCAGAGGTTGGTAGACCATCAATCAAAGGTTGAACTTGGGATAAAATGGGTTTGTAAAAAGCATTTATCCTCTTAGAATCCACCTCTAAGATCAATTCATTCACCAAGTGTTTCGGGTAACCCCGGTTTAAAAACATGTCCTTCAAAAAGTTACACTCGGTCCGAAAGTCTAACAGTGTACTGCACATTCTCCCTGCTCTAACTAACTGGCCCTTTACAATGGATCGTTTTTGTTTGAAAGGGTGGTAACTGGAATAATGAAGGAAAGAATTGCAGTACATTGGTTTTCAATACACCCTCGAAATGAAGACATTATTACTAACGTCTTTTAACAGCTTCACGTCTAAATAATCAATTTCAAGAGGAGAAAAATTGGACGTGAATTTTAAAAAGCTTGCTGTAGCATTCAATGAGTCAACAAACCAGGCAGCCTCGGATCTACTCCCTTTAAAGAGAAGGAACATGTCGTCGAGGAATCTCGTGTAATATTTGACAAAGCACATCGGATCGGGTGAAGCATAAAGAAAATGCTTCACCAATATCCCATGAAGAAGTTTGCAACAGTAGCTCCACAAGGGGAGCCCATTGCAACCCCATGTTTTTGTAAAAAGTACTTCCTGGCAAAAATAAAGAAGTTGGACGACAGTACTATGTCCAACAGCTCATTAACGAGATCAACCTCGATCTTAGGGGCCCCAAAGTCATTAAGCAAAAGGCCTATCCATTCCGATGCCTCTTGGTGAGGGATAGAGGTGTATAAATCTACCACGTCAATGGTAAGAAAATTACTCTCATTGTCATATGGTAGGTTGTTAATACTCTCCAGAAAAGACCAAGAGTCTTTACAGACACTCGGAATTAACTTAATGTATTTAGACAAAATGTTGTCAATGAGTTTGGCACTAGGATACGTCATCGATGACCTTCCATCTATGAGAGCTCTCATTGGTGGATTATTGATGTCCTTATGGACCTTCGGTATGCCAAACATCACAGGGATTTTTGGCAAGGTGATATCTATATAGTTATAGGTATCAATGTCGATCTTACCTTCCAAAAATAAATCACGGAAATAGCCCCTAATCCTATTATGAGCACCATGTATCTCATTAATAGACGCTTCAGAATAGGCGGAAGACATCAAAACGGATAACATCTTTTCCTTATAAGAATGGTTATCCAATATTACCAAACCTCCACCTTTATCAGGTTTAATAAGCCTGACCGGTGAACGACAGAGTTGGTCCAAAATGGAAAGCTGCTCTTTAGTGGTGTTGAAACCAGTGTTTTCAACTTTCTTTTGTACATCCATAAATAATTGCCTAAGGTCCACCTCACACACATTCTCAAAAAGATGAAGAGAGGCGTGGAGAGGTGGATTAAAAACACTAGGTAGTTTCAAAGAATGCCTAAGTGATGGCAACTCATTATTAAAGAAAAGTTTTAAATTGAGTTTCCGGACGAAGCACTTCAGATCAATAATCTCCTTAGAGATACTACCGTATCTACTGGGTACAAAAGTGTTGCCATAGGCTAAAAGTTCGACTAGTTCCTCATCAAGAGGAAATTCTGAGAAATTATAAATTTTGAAGTCACCCTTTTTATTTAAGATTACCACTGGATACACCGGTTCTACTGGAGATTGAATAGCACCAAATTCATTCTCAAGGTCACCATCAATTACCTCATTAAGACACCAGTTTATTTGTTCCGGTTCCTCCTCCTGTTGATATATTGGCGATTGTTGCGCTGACCTAAAAAATTATTGCCATTACCATTTTTCTGATTTGTGTTATTCTGTCCTGCATTATTACCCTTAAGGCCCTTAATTCTATTACTACGTCTGGGCCCCAACTCCACATCATCCAAAAGTTCATCTTCTGAATTAATATCGTCCCTAGGGGTGTTCTCCACAGGGTCAAATTGACCCGGGTTGTCCCTAGTGGTAGACTGCCTAGTGTTAGTATGTTGGAGTCTAGGATATGCACTTTCATTCTGGTAAGGTAATCTATCTCTAACCAGTTTTTTTGTTTTTATTTACTTTCAGCTTAACTAAAAGTGCATCAATGCTGGTTAAGATACGGTTATAATCGTATCTATACCTAGAAAAATTTAAGTCAAGTTTAATCTCCTTATCTAAGGAATCAATTTCACTAACCAGTAGCGCAATATGGTTAGTGTAATGTTTAATGATAAGTTCAAGAAGCTGTATTCCCTGTTGTTGGACAAGGCCTCTCAGATCAGTGTAAAAAAGTGAATCATTAAGTAAATCTGATGGAGAAAAATTGCTCCGTAGTCCCTTAGGTATCAGATTTTCATTGATACATTGTTTGAAGTATGCTGTCTCAAGTTGTAACTTTTTTAACTTGAGAACCTTACTATCAAAGAGCTTAAGTTTATCAGTAATAAGCTCATTGTTCAAACTATTCACATCGTTCCTGCTGGTAAAAGAACCTTGTTGCGTAAATGAAAAGGAGTCTATATTCGTCATCCATTCCGTTAGATTGGGTACTGTGCTTGAGCCAGCAGTAAGGCCTGCATTGGAAGTGAAGTTACCCACAACAGGGGCTCCTGGAGCGATGTTACCAACACCCATATTCCTGTTCATATCAGTCACAGCATCACTAAAGGAGCGGCCGTCATTGCTAATCAGCCCAAGTCTGTGATTAAATGAGCCCTCGTTGTTTGTTGCTGTGTCAGCTGTCCGATGAGAATTACCTGCAGACTGACTATGCAGGATAATAGGTTGAGCAGCAGGAATAGGCAAGTCAAGACTGTCTGAAGGAAACTCTCGGGTCCGAGCTGCAACCATAGGATAAAAAGTTGTTCCTCGATTAGAACCACCTCCCTGTAAAGCATCAAACCGTGCATTGAGCTGGACGAGCCTCTGAGATAAAGCGACCAACAAGGCAGACACATCCGCGGAGTTCTCCTTATTTTCATTTTGGGAAACCGTATTGTCAAAGAGTTGAGGAGTACTGGGGCTATCAGGGCCTCCTGTGGCCATAACAATACAAACGAATGAAGCGAAAAAGCAGAAACCAACGAAAAAACCAAAACCACGGGAACCTTGCTCCAGCAAAAATTGCGAAAATATAATGAAGATAATCCTGAATGCAATTTATTGATAGTCCACAAGCGTTTTCGCCACTAACTCTGCAGTGGCTTCATCAGAGAAAAGCAATTACAGGAAATGCAATATGCATACACTTTTTAAAAGAAAAGAACAGGAAGTGATGTAGAAATACAACAACTTGAAGTTAAAATGCGAGGTTACATATCCAATACCCCACAATTGTACATAATTGAATTACTTATTCAATAAAAGTCCGAGGGACAATAAAATCAAATTCATGACTGAAAACTATTAAAAAAATATTTATAGTAAAAAAATAAAAAAGTAACATTGGGTGCAATATCTTAATGAAGTAAAATGTATTATGACAATATGTATACACACCCTACCATCTAGATCTTATATCTATATGGATATATAAACTCCTATTCAGTATACTAAATGACCTTAAGCACAAAATGCTAACCTTAGTACACAAAGTATACCAAGGTGACAAACACCTATAGTTAATATTGGTAGTGGTATTAAGTTACCAGAAAAAAATAGTATAAAATTGTTGAATCAAAAGCACTAAAATTCTCCCTCACTGGGTGTGATAAACTCAAAGTTAAAGGTAAATGTGTGCCTCATATGTTTAACAAAAGACTAAAAAGACTATCTCAGATAGCTCCTCAATCTCAAGACAGCGGAGATGTTACAGTTTCCATTGAGGCCCGGTTGCCGGAAGGCAACGTGCTTCTCTTCAAATTCTGTGCTTTTGATTCAACACTTTTATACTGTTTTTTCTGGTAACTTAATACCACTACCAATATTAACTATAGGTGTTTGTCACCTTGGTATACTTCGTGTACTAAGGTTAGCATTTTGCGCTTAAGGTCATTTAGTATACTGAATAGGAGTTTATATATCCATATAGATATAAGATCTAGATGGTAGGGTGTGTATACATATTGTCATAATACATTTACTTCATTAAGATATTGCACCCAATGTTACTTTTTTATTTTTTTACTATAAATATTTTTTTAATAGTTTTCAGTCATGAATTTGATTTTATTGTCCCTCGGACTTTTATTGAATAAGTAATTCAATTATGTACAATTGTGGGGTATTGGATATGTAACCTCGCATTTTAACTTCAAGTTGTTGTATTTCTACATCACTTCCTGTTCTTTTCTTTTAAAAAGTGTATGCATATTGCATTTCCTGTAATTGCTTTTCTCTGATGAAGCCACTGCAGAGTTAGTGGCGAAAACACTTGTGGACTATCAATAAATTGCGTTCAGGATATCTTCATTGTATTTTCGCAATTTTTGCTGGAGCAAGGTTCCCGTGGTTTTGTTTTTTTCGTTGGTTTCTGCTTTTTCACTTCATTCGTTTGTATTGTTATGGCCACGGGAAGCCCTGATAGCCTCAGTACTCCTCAACTCTTTGACAATACGGTTTCCCAAAATAAAAATAAGGAGAACTCCGTGGATGTGTCTGCCTTGTTGGTCGCTTTATCTCAGAGGCTCAACCAGCTCAATGCACGGTTTGACGCTTTACAGGGAGGTGGTTTTAATCGAGGAACAACAACTTTTTATCCTATGGTTGCAGCTTAGACCCGAGAGTTTCCTTCAGACAGTCTTGACTTGCCTATTCCTGCTGCTCAACCTATTATCCTGCATAGTCAGTCTGCAGGTAATTCTCATTGGACAGCTGACACAGCAACAAACAACGAGGGCTCATTTAATCACAGACTTGGGCTGATTAGCAATGACGGCTGGTCCTTTAGTGATGCTGTGACTGATATGAACAGGAATATGGGTGTTGGTAACATCGCTCCAGGAGCCTCTGTTGCGGGTAACTTCACTTCCAATGCTGGCCTTACTGCTGGCTCAAGCACAGTACCCAATCTAACGGAATGGATGCCGAATATAGACTCCTTTTCGTTTATGCAACAAGGTTCTTTTACCAGCAGGAACAATGTGAATAGTTTAAACAATGAGCTTATTGCTGATAAACTTAAGCTCTTTGATAGTAAGGTTCTCAAGTTAAAAAAGTTACAACTTGAGACAGCATACTTCAAACAATGTATCAATGAAAATCTGATACCTAAGGGACTACGGAGCAATTTTTCTCCATCAGGTTTGCTTAATGATTCACTTTTTTACACTGATCTGAGAGGCCTTTTCCAACAACAGGGAATACAGCTTCTTGAACTTATCATTAAACATTACACTAACCATATTGCGCTACTGGTTAGTGAAATTGATTCCTTAGATAAGAAGATTAAACTTGACAAATTTATCTAGGTATAGATACGATTATAACCATATCTTAACCAGCATTGATGCACTTTTAGTTAAGCTGAAAGTAAATAAAAACAAAAAACTGGTTAGAGATAGATTAGCTTACCAGAATGAAAGTGCATATCCTAGACTCCAACATACTAACACTAGGCAGTCTACCACTAGGGACAACCCGGGTCAATTTGACCCTGTGGAGAACACCCCTAGGGACAACATTAATTCAGAAGATGAACTTTTGGATGATGTGGAGTTGGGGCCCAGACGTAGTAATAGAATTAAGGGCCTTAAGGGTAATAATGCAGGACAGAATAACACAAATCAGAAAAATGGTAATGGCAATAATTTTTTAGGTCAGCACAACAATCGCCAATATATCAACAGGAGGAGGAACCGAAACAAATAAACTGGTGTCTTAATGAGGTAATTGATGGTGACCTTGAGAATGAATTTGGTGCTATTCAATCTCCAGTAGAACTGGGGTATCCAGTGGTAATCTTAAATAAAAAGGGTGACTTCAAAATTTATAATTTCTCGGAATTTCCTCTTGATGAGGAACTAGTCGAACTTTTAGCCTATGGCAACACTTTTGTACCCAGTAGATACGGTAGTATCTCTAAGGAGATTATTGATCTGAAGTGCTTCGTCCGGAAACTCAATTTAAAACTTTTCTTTAATAATGAGTTGCCGTCACTTGGGCATTCTTTGAAACTACCTAGTGTTTTTAATCCACCTCTCCACGCCTCTCTTCATCTTTTTGAGAGTGTGTGTGAGGTGGACCTTAGGCAATTATTTATGGATGTACAAAAGAAAGTTGAAAACACTGGTTTCAACACCACTAAAGGGCAGCTTTCCCTTTTGGACCAACTCTGTCATTCACCGGTCAGGCTTATTAAACCTGATAAAGGTGGAGGTTTGGTAATATTGGATAACCATTCTTATAAGGAAAAGATGTTATCCGTTTTGATGTCTTCCGCCTATTCTGAAGCGTCTATTAATGAGATACATGGTGCTCATAATAGGATTAGGGGCTATTTCCGTGATTTATTTTTGGAAGGTAAGATCGACATTGATACCTATAACTATATAGATATCACCTTGCCAAAAATCCCTGTGATGTTTGGCATACCGAAGGTCCATAAGGACATCAATAATCCACCAATGAGAGATCTTATAGATGGAAGGTCATCGATGACGTATCCTAGTGCCAAACTCATTGACAACATTTTGTCTAAAAACACTAAGTTAATTCCGAGTGTCTGTAAAGACTCTTGGTCTTTTCTGGAGAGTATTAACAACCTACCATATGACAATGAGAGTAATTTTCTTACCATTGATGTGGTAGATTTATACACCTCTATCCCTCACCAAGAGGCATTGGAATGGATAGGCCTTTTGCTTAATGACTTTGGGGCCCCTAAGATCGAGGTTGATCTCGTTACTGAGCTGTTGGACATAGTACTGTCGTCCAACTTCTTTATTTTTGACGGGAAGTACTTTTTACAAAAACATGGGGTTGCAATGGGCTCCCCTTGTGGAGCTACTGTTGCAAACTTCTTCATGGGATATTGGGAGAAGCATTTTCTTTATGCTTCACCCGATCTGATGTGCTTTGTCAAATATTACATGAGATTCCTCGACGACATGTTCCTTCTCTTTAAAGGGAGTAGATCCGAGGCTGCCTGGTTTGTTGACTCATTGAATGCTACAACAAGCTTTTTAAAATTCACGTCCAATTTTTCTCCTCTTGAAATTGATTATTTAGACGTGAAGCTGTTAAAAGACGTTAGTAATAATGTCTTCATTTCGAGGGTGTATAGAAAACCAACGTACTGCAATTCTTTCCTTCATTATTCCAGTTACCACCCTTTCAAACAAAAATGATCCATTGTAAAGGGCCAGTTAGTTAGAGCAGGGAGAATGTGCAGTACACTGTTAGACTTTCGGACCGAGTGTAACTTTTTGAAGGACATGTTTTTAAACCGGGGTTACCCGAAACACTTGGTGAATGAATTGATCTTAGAGGTGGATTCTAAGAGGATAAATGGTTTTTACAAACCCATTTTATCCCAAGTTCAACCTTTGATTGATGGTCTACCAACCTCTGAGACGATCTCTGCCTTTGAACACGATGCCGGTCCCACTCCTGTTTATCCAAGGGCTGATTTGGCATGCAACTTTTCATTAAGTTTTGTCACTACCTACAGTATGAATTCTAGGGCTATTGTGTCCATAATACGAAAAAACTGGCATTTTATATCCAATAACCCTAGTCTTACTGAGAAGATAGGTCATTCTCTTAACTTTGTTTTTAAAAGAGGTAGTAACCTCAAAGAACTTTTACAAAGAGATTTTACTAGCCAGTTTTTCAATAAACGTATTGGCATGTACCCCTGCGGATTCTGTAACTGGTGCCATAAGGTCAAAACAGGTGAATCTTTCACTATTAGGGATAGGAAATACATTATCCATTTCCCTTTAAATTGTGAAAGTAGATCTATTATTTACGTAGCTTTGTGCAATTGTTGTTCTGCTTTCTACATTGGCAAAACGGACCGGAGGGTCCGTGATCGTATTTATGAACATATGTATGCCATTAAAAATAAGAAGGATGTGAACGCACTAGCTAAGCACGTTGACCTTTATCCAGGCCATAGTTTTTCTTTTATGGCCATTGACCAGGTACAACCTAAGATCCGGGGGGGTCCCTATTCATTGATCCTCGAGAACCGTGAGCTGGAGTGGCAATTGAGGACGGATGCCTTCCGGCAACCGGGCCTCAATGAAAATTGTAACATCTCCGCTGTCTTGAGATTGAGGAGCTATCTGAGATAGTCTTTTTAGTCTTTGTTAAACATATGAGGCACACATTTACCTTTAACTTTGAGTTTATCACACCAAGTGAGGGAGAATTTTAGTGCTTTTGATTCAACAATTTTATACTGTTTTTTCTGGTAACTTAATACCACTACCAATATTAACTATAGGTGTTTGTCACCTTGGTATACTTCGTGTACTAAGGTTAGCATTTTGTGCTTAAGGTCATTTAGTATACTGAATAGGAGTTTATATATCCATATAGATATAAGATCTAGATGGTAGGGTGTGCATACATATTGTCATAATACATTTTACTCCATTAAGATATTGCACCCAATGCTACTTTTTTATTTTTTTACTATAAATATTTTTTTAATAGTTTTCAGTCATGAATTTGATTTTATTGTCCCTCGGACTTTTATTGAATAAGTAATTCAATTATGTACAATTGTGGGGTATTGGATATGTAACCTCGCATTTTAACTTCAAGTTGTTGTATTTCTACATCACTTCCTGTTCTTTTCTTTTAAAAAGTGTATGCATATTGCATTTCCTGTAATTGCTTTTCTCTGATGAAGCCACTGCAGAGTTAGTGGCGAAAACGCTTGTGGACTATCAATAAATTTTGTTCAGGATATCTTCATTGTATTTTCACAATTTTTGCTGGAGCAAGGTTCCCGTGGTTTTGGTTTTTTCATTGGTTTCTGCTTTTTCGCTTCATTAGTTAAGGAATACAGTTTGGAGGCCATTAGTTTTGCATTCTACAGCTGTTACAGTGTTACGCTTGACTTTAGCAACCTTACCACATCAATCAATCCATACAGCTCTACTGCAATGGTTATGAACACATACCTGCTGTACACCATGTTGCTTACAGTTATTGTTATTGTTTACTGTTAATTAAGCTACAATTGTTATTGTTCATTTATTGCACTACAGCTCTAATTGCCCATTTATTGCACCACAGCTGTACATGCTCATTTATTGCACTGTAGTTTTTTGTGTATATTTTATTGCAGTAAATGCTTTACTATTTCTTTTTTATTGCACTACAGTTAGCAAAATATATCCTTACTTACCACACTCATGGCACAACTTAGCCAGGCGCCTGGCATGATACTCAACATTATGAGCCCTCTCAGCTGTAGCTGTTGGAAGAGAATGACACCATTATGCATACCAGTTTTGCAGACAGTCAGCTTGCATATTGGTAAAACAGAGGAAAAATTACTTACATTTCTGTGGGGCAGTCCCTGCTCCAGCTTCTTGGACCCAGGTGTCCAAGGTTCACCTCTTTCTCCACTTCAGGTCATCATAATTGTGATGACACTGCTCAACTATGTGGGGGATACCAGTAACACTGGTGTGTTCCCTATCCAACCAGTCCCAGGCCTTTGCCTTACACTCCGAACCCTGTAAACTGCCCTGTAGCAGTCTAGGTTCATAGTTTTTTACCAGGAGCCCAACCATGATCCTGGACTCAGAATGCCCCACTTCTGCATCCAAAAGTATGCATCTTCACCAGCACTGCCTGCCATATCACCAGTTGATCTGACTCCAAAAACTGTTGCAGAATTCCCACTTATTGCACTTAATATAGGCTGTTTTTCTGCCCTTACACATCATTGAGCAACATTCAAAAAATACCATGTGAATTAGAAGCACACAAACCAGATAAATAGAGCTAAGGAGTGTGAAAACTCACACAACCATGGTTTTAGCGAAGCTTAGCACCACACAAACATTAGTAGCTGTTAGCATGTTCATGCAGTGCTTAGAATGGTTAATCAAAGCTTAGTAGAGTGCAGCAGTTCCATATTTCACAATTTTGTTATTACATTTAAACAAAAATTCTACAATAAATTACAGACATGTTCTGCCTGTTATGAACATCAAACCCAGGACCTACCACACATAATGCTACTCGGATATTATGAAATCTAGTATACTTTCACATATACTACTAGGCTGCCTGTTAGCATTGCTGAGCACTGAGCCACACCGTGCAAACCCTCGTAAACAAACCTATAAATAAATAATTAATTGCATCCACTTTCTGTTTTTAGATGTCTGGCAGGTGTCGGCTATATATGCATAAGGAGTGCTTGGCTCTGCAGCCCTCCGCCCCACACCACTCAAATGGCAATTACAATAATAAAATATTACAATGGGAAAATAAAATAATTAATTATGATAATTGATTACATCCAGTTTCTATGTTTACATGTGTAGCAGGTGTCAGCTGTCTGCATGTAAGCTTGGCTTGACATTGCTGTGCTTCACTCAGTGCCAGGCAAACATGCAGGAAAATAATAAAACAATAAATAAAATAAAATAAAACCAAATAACTTATATATTACAAATTTAACACAATTCACAGCATTTCAAAAGTGGTGGGGTACATTACAGTGAGCCTCACTCTGTAAATAACATCTGACCAGTTATCCATAACCATGGGTAGCCTCTAATCATCTCCATTCACTGATTCAATATCCCTGTTCCTATGTTCTCCCTTGGCAGTGTGCTATCATTAATATCCACAGTGGCCTGCCGAGGGGAAACAGTGGCTGTGTACATGGATACATTCCATGTAGGCTCTACACAGTGCCTACACAGAGTTTATTAAATTCTGGAGCCTGTCTTTTTCTGAATGATAATTCAGAAAAAGGTTTATTTGATAAATTCAGTACTGATAGGGGGAAGTAGTAGTTAGCAAGTGTTATTTATGTTGCCAACAGAATTTGAAAAGGAATTATCACAGATATATATGTGTATGTATATATATATATATATATATATATATATATATATATATATATATATATATATATATATATATGTATGTATTATGGGGTTGTAAATTAAACCTGATAAAAAGAGAAGCTTTGTATGTAAATAAGAGGAAGGAGATTTAGGGTTAATTAACCCAGTGTTATAAGTTGCTTCATTATAGTGTTAAAGTGGATAAATGAAAAAGATGAGAGATTAGTAAAATTGCATAAATATAAGTAAGATAAATTTCGGGGTATAGGAAAAAAAGAGTAAAAGAGAAAACAAAAAATTGCATAAATGAAGAAATAAAATGTTACCAAGAAAAAATATTTTTGTTGAAAATCAAAACTGATGATACAGAAAAAGATAGAAAATATGGTGTAAGAATGTAATGATAAAACATTACTATGTAAAACCATGGGAAAATCTAACAGATGTAAACATCAGAGCTACAAAAATAAAAAGCAAATGCTGCAATCAGAAGGTAAAATGTCAAGATTTTTTGTAGAGACTGATAATTAATAATTTGCCAGTAACAGGAAATACACCATATAAAAAGAAAAATGATAGAATATGTTTACATAGTCAAGAAGAAGAAACGACGGAACATGTGTTTTTGAAATGTAAAAAAGTTATGGGGAAATCTATGTAAAATAAGTGGACAAAATAAAGATGAATATGATTAAATTAGGATATTATAAGAATAGAAGTAACAAATATATTAGAAGAATAGATAAAAACTTATTTGTTATATGGGTAATATGGAATGGAAGAATAAATTAAATTATGTTTAATGGTTAATGGATTTTACCAACAATATTAAGTAAAATCAGATGGTGGTTGTGGTAAAAAGGAGTGGGAGTCCAATAGGAATGAAAATTTAGTATGATTGTAATGGGATTATGAATGGGATTGTAATGGGATTATGAATATGTGTAAACAGATTTGTATTATCTCTCTCTCTCTCTCTCTCTCTCTGTATATACAAATGTTTATATATATATATATATATATATATATATATATATATATATATATATATATATATATATATATATAAACATTTGTAAATATTTGCAAATATGTAAGTATTCTGTAAATAAGAGTTCTGTTTGTATACAAATATAGGACCCCCTACTCTTTTTGATAGGTGCTGTGGGATCTTTAACATCCACCTGTGTTACCAGGAACTCAAGCAGATGGGGACTCAGTTTAACATCTCATACATATGCATTGTGATAAGTTAGTCCTGAATAATGGTGCTAGCATTATTTAGACACTATGATTATGTATTCTGGCGTAGTCTTGGAAAACTGTATTTCAACACTGATACTGAGGTTTATGAACTTCCCCAAGGCCACTATGCTGCAGTATTGTTAGGAGGGCTGACATTATAAAAGAGATTCCAACACTTGCTAAGCTACTCCACCAAACATGCATGCATTGCAATATAAGTAACCACAGATTTGTAAAGAAATATCTATAGGTGCTGTAGTATATTGGCTGTTTCACATCTAAAACTGTTGTGTATAGGTTCATAGTTTCATAGGTGTGTACTAGGCTAATGGCCCTCGAGCCTTTACAAGCTTAGCCCATAGAAGTGCCCTGGCATTGTGCCGCCTAATGTCAGTTTGCAGTGCCTCTATCAAGCAGATGCACTGGAGTGCTCCCCAGGGTGAACTTTCTATTTCCCATCCACTCATTAAGATTTCTCTTGAAGAATGCCATTGAGGTGCTCTGCTTGACATGTACAGGAAGTCTGTTCCAGATCATGGGCAGTCTCTGGGTTATGAAACTGTCCCTCCAGCATGTTCTGTTGATTGTGGTAATGAGGTTGAGGTGTCTGGAGCATGTGGTGTGGAGGGATTGGGATTTCATTAGATGTAGCATTTCTAAGAGAGCTGGGTCAAACTTGGCTTTGTAAGTCAAGCAGAGATCACCTCTTAGTAGACAATATGAGACAGAGAATAGCTGGAGTTTTTTGAGTCTGTTCGTGTAGTACATGTGTTTAAAGCCTAGGACCCTTTTCGGGAGGTACTTTTGTGGCTACTCCAGTTATTGCAGGTGTCTAGTGAGGTATATGCCAAATGGGGCATTATACTTTATAATTGGTCTAATGAGGGAAGAGTGGAGAGAAATGATTACCTCTTTCTTCCTTGACGCAAAACCCTTGGTAATGAGATGTGCACATAGAAGGTCTTTCTGACCACAGTGACTTTCTGACCACAGGACGCAAAACCCTTGGTAATGAGATGTGCACATAGAAGGACTTTCTGACCACAGTGGCAATGTGGTAGTCGAAGGAGAGGTTGCTGTCAACCTGTATCCCCAAATCTCTTATAACTTCTTCAGTGTTCAGTGGGTTCCCATCAATGTGGTAATTAGTGGGAACTGAGTTTTGCCCAAAGGGGATGACAATGAATTTTTTGGCATTAAGCTTAAGGCCATGGTTTCGACACCAGTCATTGGTCTCAGTGAGGCCTTTCTGTAGGATGTCTATATGACTTGGGAAGTTAATAATGGCTCACAGCTTGCAGTCATCTGTGAACTTGGTCAGCCAGAGTCCCTCTGTGTTGGCCTGGATATCTGAAAAGTAGATGCCAAACAGGAGTAGAGCCAGGACTGATCCCTGTGGGACTCCACTCATGACTGGTCAGCAGTCTGACTTGGAGTCCGTTACTTTCACACTGTGGGTTCTATCTTTGAGCCAGTTTGCAACCCACCTAACGATATAGGGGTCAATGCCTAGTTTGGTGAGTTTATCAATAATTCCTGAGTGAGGAATGGCATCAAAGGCCTTGGCCAGATCGAGGTAAGCTTTATGAACTGTCTTACCCTCATCCACAGCTCTGGTGACTGACTCAAAGAAGTCAACCAGATTGAGCAGGGATGATCTACATTTCACAAAACCAAATTGCATGGGATCTAGATTTTAGAAATTCCCTATATCATTGTTAAATAGGTCCATGATGATGTGCTCCATAGCCTTACATATCAGACTTATCAGGTTAATGGGGCGATAATTTCTAGAGTCTGTAGTCACTCCTCCTTTATAGAGAGGGATGACTGTAGCAGTGCACCATTCGGAAGAGACAAAGCCTGAGGTGAGGCTGTGAGTGAACAGGCCACACAGATCAGATGTGGTACCAGTTCACTTTGTAATTCATGTAGAACACAGCCGGGGACATTGTCGGGTCCCATGGAAGCTGTATTCTTGGCCTTGGACAATGCAGCTTTATCCTGTGCTACAATAATGCTGGGTGCCTGGCATTCTTCTGGTATTGAGATTGGTCCTTTGGGGGGGGGGGGAAGAGGAGTAAAGTTGGCACTGAATCTATCAACCAGTATGTTGGCAATATCTGTTGGCTCAGTATAGGAATCATGCAGTAACTCAGAACAAATCTGAGTATTGCCATGGAGATTCTTGATATAACTATAGAAGACTTTGTGGTTGTTTTTAGTGCCTGCCTTAATTCTGCCTTCATAGCTGGCTTTGGAGGTTTTCATGAGGCATCTCAACTTTTTGTTGAGGCTAATAAGGGAATTTTTTCCAGTCTTGGCACCTCACCTTTTTTCTGCAACAGTTTCTTCCTTCTGTTGTAGAGTTTATTAATGGCAGGGGACCACAAGATTGGCTTCCATCTTGGTTCTGTTGGATATGGCTAGTTCCATGCATTCATGTATATGTTCGTACAAGGCACTGGTGTAGGATTCAACAGTCATAGATATATTTTCCATTGTCATGGGTGCCGTAAAGTCAGCCACCTCTGTTTTTAGGAGTCCAAAGTCAGCTTTGGAGAAGCTTTTCATAATGGATACCTTTGCAGTGGGGGGGGGGGGTGAGCTGTGGATTTCCATGGTGATTAGTTTGTGATCGGATCTAACCAGGGGGGGAATTGACTGTTGGTGTAGAGCAGCTGTTACCCATATATATTCCATATATTACTATAAAAACATAATGGTAGTAATTATGATATGTATATTACAACAGCGAAAACTTATAATAGCACAAATGAATCTGAATCTCCTCAATAAATGCTGTTGAAAGAAGTGCTGTAGTCTATAATGTCAAAGACATTTGCCTCTCAGATGGAGAAATATTGAGACCAGAGAGGGAAACTGTTGGTGGACCTAACCAGATGACGTTATGAGAAATAAGGAAAGAATGACTGGGAGTCCTGTGATGTTATAGTAGGATTACCAGCCACCTATTAGTCCATTTAACTAAGAGATGTAGGGCAGCTTAACTTAAGCTGGAACACTATGTGAACTGTAAGAATTGTTCCATTGAGGGGCTTTAAAATGGAATTGCAACTAATCAGAATTTTGTGAAACAAGAGTATGCTGATTTCATTAAAAATGAACTCTGATTTTTTTTTTTTTTTTTTTTTTTTTTGTTGTTGTTCACTGTAAAAAAAAACTGTATTTCAACTAAATAACCCATATTCTGTGTCAGTACATTGGTGGTTCCAGCCAAACCCTTAATGGTTATGGGCATCAGCTGGATACAACAACCCTGTGTTTCTAAAGGTTAGCCAAACAGCCCACTTATGCTGTGCTGATGAAGTCATAAGAAGACTGAAACATGCATGTCCACAGCTAGTGGTATTCAGTTTTATTGGCCTGAATTTGTCCATTAACAGACTTACAAAGAAAAAAAGTCATTGGCATTCAGACCTGCCATATAGCTGAAACACCTGATGTCCTTAAGGGTCATTTGCATATATCCCATTATCCTCTTTTACAAGAAGTTTTAAAGAATCACACAGTGAAAACTCTGCGGTGGTGGTGCTGTGGTAGCGTTGTCGCCTCACAGTTAGACGTTGCCCGTTCGATTCTTAGTTATACCGTCTTCTGTGTGGCGACATGCGTGAATGGGCATTCCTTCGTTGAAGGTTGTGCATTAGGCCCGGCAAGCCAGCACGTCAAAATCTACTACCAATCATTAGCGGACCGGAGTTCCGCTGTGGCAACACCTAACCGGGAAAAGCCGAAAGAAAGAAACAAACACAGTGAAAACTCTAGCTTGACTTGGATTTTCTTGTAAATTTTTAATAACTGGTTTGGCTGTATGTCCTGTTCACTCTTTTATATATTCTAAGATGAAGAATGTATTCATAATGTCAAAAAATAATACCATATCCTGAGTTCAAAAATCTGCTGACACCTTTATGAATTACTGAGGCCCAATTTGAGCAGGACATAATGAATCGTGTAGGGCCATTATTAAATTCTAGCAAGGCTTACCAATGCAAATTTTCTGTCTTTGACCTAGCACTCTTGTGTGGGGTCATTTACTGCACTGTTATAACTTGATATTACTTGTGAACCTCTGCTATCTCTGAAAAAACAAAAACAAAAAAAAATCTTGCTTTTTTCCCACTTTTCTGAGATTTAAAAAAGTTCAAGTTACAGGCTTGCTGTTCTTGAACTGTTTTGTAAGTTTCTGTGAGGCCATTTTTGCTTGGGCTAGAGGAAAGTCTCTCTGTTGATCAGTGGCAGTGAAAAACATTGAGCTGCTTCCCTGCCCCCGTGGGAGTGGTTACTGACTTGAAACTGTAGTTTTATTGGCCAAAAGGGGTCATTTCCAAAACTCCTTCATCTTCCTCTCTTAAAACCTAGTTGCCTCGTGGTTTTGGTGTCTTTTCAGGCTAGTTGGCTGTTGGTGAAGCACCCACCAAGAGGAGAAAATGCTGAGAGAAGAAAGGAGCCACTTTTGAGATTTTAAGTATTTTTCCTCTGTTTATTTGATACGTTTTTCTGCATAGCTGCCTAGTTTGAGCATTTTCTGGCTTGTTAAACTTGATTTCTGCATTAGTAGCTGTATTTAGAGCACAACCAAAAGCTGTTTACTGAATTTCCTGTTTTCACATAATTTTAAAATCGTTTTTCTCAAAACTTGCATATTTTCTGTCTTTGACCTAGCACTCTTGTGTGGGGTCATTTACTGCACTGTTATAACTTGATATTACTTGTGAACCTCTGCTATCTCTGAAAAAAAAAACAAAAAAAAAATCTTGCTTTTTTCCCACTTTTCTGAGATTTAAAAAAGTTCAAGTTACAGGCTTGCTGTTCTTGAACTGTTTTGTAAGTTTCTGTGAGGCCATTTTTGCTTGGGCTAAAGGAAAGTCTCTCTGTTGATCAGTGGCAGTGAAAAACATTGAGCTGCTTCCCTGCCCCCCGTGGGATTGGTTACTGACTTGAAACTGTAGTTTTATTGGCCGTTTTGGGTCAATTCCTGGCTCTTTCCAGCCCCTGCTATCAAGCATGCTTTAGAGTGCTTTAGCGTGATTTAGAGTGGAGTTGCCACTAGAGCAGCACTGTTTTAACAAGGTTAAACTTTTTCTGGCTCCATAAAGTCTGTTCTTCATTTTTTCCCTTAGAACTGCTCTACTAGTAATCTAAACAGTATATCCCTTAACTAAAAAGCACAGCACTTGTTCCTAAAAGCTTTTATTTGTCTTAAAAGCATCTTCTTTTCAGGTTTAGCACTTCTGTATTATACAAAGTCCCTCACTAGCAACCCCCCCCCAGGAGTACCCACTTCCTTACTAAGTCCTCTCTTATTCAGTTACACCCCTAACTTATAAATTTCTCTAGCATGTCGAAGGGCCAGATGCTGGTGTCCTCTCCTGTCCAGTTGGTGAATTTGGGAATATTGAGGCAATGTTACAATTGCCTCATGTACACTGACAACCCTCTACTCCTCCCACATAACACAAATACTTGCGAGAGATGCAGCTATTTAGCCAAACTGGAGGCTGAGCTCTCTCAACTCAGGACTGGCAAGACCAGACAGGAGGAGAAAGCAGCTACACACACCACAAAACCAGTCTCACATAAAGCTATCACAACAATGAATCAAACACATAAACACACAAAGTCATACTCGGAGGCACTGAGCAAAAATTTACCTAAACAGCAGAGGCCTCCAAAGCAGACATCCAAGCAACTGCCACCTCATGACACACCACAGGCAACACATAAACCACAAAATCAGTGTGCAAAGCAGTCACAGCCCTTAAGGCCAAATACAACACCAAACATACTTGTCATAGGTGACTCAATAGTCAGACACACTGACGTCCCACTCACCAGGCTGAACAAGGAGAGGGTCACAGTAAGCTGCCTATCGGGTGCTAGAATCCGCCACATAACACCAGCACTCGGGTCACTCCACAGCAAGTACAAATATATGACACAGTCATTGTCCATGCTGGTGTGAACGACCTGAGACGTACCTCCCTGGACTACATGAAAAGAGACATAGAGGAGCTCTCTGATTATGTAGCCCAGGCAGGTATGACCTTGACCCTATGCAGTATCCTTCCTTCCTTCACCAAGAATGATGCCACAACATAGAAACAAGATGATCAGCTTTAACAATTGGCTTAATTTCTGGTGTCATTCAAAGGGGATCCAGTGTCTGTCTGCCTGGGATGACATGCTTGACAAGCCACACTGCTTCGCAAGGGACAGCTTGCACCTGTCACCCCTGGGATTCCGGATATTGGCTAAGGCTCTTGCCACCCCCATAGTGCCTTTTTTAGGCAAGGCTCAAATTCTAAACCTACCACCCTAGAAAACAAAAATGGGAAGAAACTAAGGGTAATGCTGCTCAATACCAGAAGTCTAAATCTCAAAATGCACTCACTTGAGGCCCTTCTCAGTATGGAGAACATCGATGTCTGTGCTGTGACTGAAACCTGGTTCAAGGCTCCTGAGACCACCCCGGCACTATCAGGTTTTACCTCATATCATGCGTTCCGGCCCCAAAACCCGGACCACACCACAAAAGGAGGGGGTGTATCCATATTCATCAAGGATACCCACACCTCCAGGTTGGTGGCAATGCATGAAGCATCGGAAACCATCCAGGTGCAATTAACCATAGGCAGAACTGCTCTACAATTTGTAGCATGCTACAGGCCACCCTCACAAACTCAGGAACCCCACACAGCCTTCCTGAAGACACTGGAGGGTATAAATGTATCTCCAAACACCATTATATTGGGTGACTTCAACTACCCGAATATAGACTGGGAACATTACTCAAGCCCCAACTTTCTAGCCCAAAGGTTCCTGGAGTTCATAAATTCAAATGCCATGGAACAACTAGTCACCGTTCCCACAAGAGGAGAAAATATACTAGATCTCATCATCACAAACATGGGGACAAAATGCTCCACACCGGAAGTATATCCCTCATTGGTGAGATCAGATCACAAACTTATCTCACAGGAAATCCACATCCCGCCCCCACCCCAAACAAAAAAGACCACAGTGAAGAACTTCTCTAAAGCAAACTTCACACTCCTCAAGACTGGTGTGGTATCCTTCAAGGCCCCCGAGCCAGTGGAAACCACAATCCAAGCTGCGGAAGCCCTTACAAATGCCCTCTACGAACATCTCCAGGACTGCATGGATCAGGCAATCCCTAATAAAACCAAGACTCTTTCCACCAAGGGCAAACGTCCAGTCTGGTGGACCCCAGCCATAAACAAACTTTACAATAAGAGGAGAAAGCTGTTACATGATAGAGCAAAATCCATAAAAGAGAAGACACCCTTGATCATTATTAGTAAAAAAATACGAGCACTCATAAAATCATCCAAGGCCAACTTTGAGAGAAAAATTGCAATAGATTCAAATGACAATCATAAGGCCTTCTTCAGCTATGTTAGAAACCTGGGTGGAAACTCCCAGATATGTGCAGAATTAGTCCAAAATGATACAAACATCACTGAACCCACAGACATTGCCAACATACTGGCAGACAGGTTCAGTGCAAACTTCACCCCCCCCCCCAAAAGGAGAGATAACTATCCCAGCAGAGTGTAGCCTCCCAGACATCTCAAATGCGCAGGTGAAAGCTGCTCTCTCTAAAGCTGAACACAGCATCAATGGGACCGGATGGTGTCCCCGGCTGTGTGCTACATGAACTCAACGAGGAACTAAATCCGCATATAAGGCAGCTGTTTAATCTTAGCCTTACCACAGGATACGTGCCCAAGAAGTGCCGTACGGCAACTGTGGTCCCACTCCACAAAGGCGGTGCCTCTACGGACCCTGGTAATTACTGCCCCATAAGCTTAACAAGCCTGGTCTGCAAAGCTATGGAGAGGATCATAACGGAACTCATAAACAAAGACATAGGGGACTTGCAGACATTGGACTCGACCCAGTTTGGCTTTGTCAAGGGCAGATCATGCCTTTTGAACTTGGTCGACTTCTTCGAAACAGTCACCAAGGCCATTAATGAGGGAAAGGCAGTCCATACAGCCTACCTTGACCTTGCAAAAGCTTTCGACACAATACCCCACTCGGGTATTATAGAGAAACTTACCAGCTTAAATGTAAACCCATATGTCACAAGATGGGTTGCAAACTGGCTAAAGGACAGAACCCACAGGGTTAGAGTTGCTGGCGCCATGTCAGACTCCAAGCCGGTCACAAGTGGTGTCCCACAGGGCTCAGTCCTTGGCCCCCTGTTGTTCGGCATCTACTTCTCAGAAGTACAGGCAAACATAGGAGGACTATGGCTGACAAAGTTTGCAGATGACTGCAAACTGGGCCATAGTGGAAAGTACATCGGACACAGATATCCTTCAGAGGGTCTCACGGAAACTGATAACTGGTGCCAGAGCCATGGCCTGAAGTTAAATGCCAAAAAATGTATAGTCATACCCTTCGGGAAAAACAAGGTAACCCCAAGCTACCATATAGGTGGCAATCCATTAAGCACAGAAGAGGTTATCAGGGACCTGGGGACCCAGGTTGACAGTGGCCTTTCTTTTGACACTCACATTGCTAAAGTGGTTAGAAAGACCTTCTACATTGCTTACCTGATCATGAAGGGATTCACATCCAGATCAAGTGAGGTCATTGTTCCCCTGTACTCTTCACTTATCAGACCAATGATCGAGTACAATGCCCCATTCGGGATCCATCTCACCCGACACCTGCAGCAATTGGAGAGACCCCAAAAGTTCCTCACCAAAAGGATAAAGGGACTCCAAAATCTGTCATATGCTGCCAGACTGAAGAAACTCCAGCTCTATTCAGTCGCATACCGCCTGCTCAGAGGTGACCTGTGCCTGACATACAAGGCCATGTCCAACCCGGAATTAATGGACATGCTCCACCTCAAAACATCCAAATATACCAGATCCACTAGAGCAAGCGACTTAAACCTTAGCACGGATATAAATAGGACATGCTGGAGGGATAAATTTGTCACCCAGAGACTCCCTATGCTGTGGAATAAAATCCCGGTCCATGTGAGGCAGAGCACCTCGCTGGCTCTGTTCAAGAGAAATCTTGACCGGTGGATGGGAGATCGTAGGTTTACCCCGGGAATCATCTCTGTGTCACTGCTGGACAGAGGCACAACAAACTAATGGGCACAGTATTTTTTAACATAAGGGGTGGCGTAAGCCACAAAACTTTGGGCTAGGCTTATAAATGCCTTAGGGCAGATAGCCTAGTATAAACCTATGAACCTATGAACCTAATACAATGTTACTGGAAAATGTCAGTACTATGCCAAAAAGCTAATGCTGTATTTCTCCAAGATTGGGATTCCCAAAGAAATAGTCACAGACTAATGGACGCCATTTGTGTCATGGTTAATGTGCCAGGTTTGCCACTGCTTTAAAGTAAAGCAATTAAGAACTTAATTGTGTACCTCTCTCAAGCTGATGAGTTAATTGGTTAACCATTTGAAATGTTGCGACCTGCTAGATCAAGTCCTGAAACATGAAGATTGAATGGCCAAAAATCAGACTTACAAATACTAAGTCTGAGATGGCTGTATACGTTTGGAGGTGTGGAGGTGCTTGCCTCCCACATAAGAGCGTGCACAGGGGTTTGTCCCACCTGCAAAATAGAACTTTAAAAGCAAAAGTTGATGTTTGAGATGTATCCTTCTGCATTTCTGGTCTTTTTTTTCAAGTGCCAACATTTTAATAAGGAGCCATTAGTGGATTGTTTTAATAGAAGTCTTAAGTCTACTTTAAAGAAGGAGATCTAACAAAATTGTGAGAAATGGGATCAATTACTTTACTATGTACTTCTTTACATTAAGAGATGTGCCCCAAGCTTAGATATGCTTTACCTCATTTTAATTACTATATGTGAAGCATCTTTGTGCCTTTTTCGACAAAGAAAAGAATATGTGGAAGTAGAAGAAAAAAATTGAAAAGTGTGCCAGCACATTTTACAAACTCGAAAAGCAGGTACATATGCAAAGGGAATAAGAGATTCAAAAGATGATGTGTTATAAGATTATCAGACTTGGAGAGTTTAAAATAGGGGACAAAGTATTAACATCAGTTCTATCTGCTGAAATCAAATCCCTGGCAAACTAGCATGGATCCCTTGAGATGGTTGAAAAAGTAAAAAAAAAGTTAACTATGAAATAAGGCAAAACAAAAATAGTAAATGAGTGCGAACATATCCCTTATGTATTAAAACCATGCAAGGAAGCTTAAACTAGTGTAGTTAGCCTGGGAGCTGACACAGATAACATTTTATCAAGGGAATTGTGTTTCTACAGTTCAAGTACAGTAAACATTGTTTAAAGCCCAGAACCAAGAAGTAAAAATGTTGCATAGAAACCAAAGTGTTTTTTTTTTCTGAGCTACCTGATTGAACATACCGCCAGAATGAAACTGTGCGAGGTGACAAAATAAACCTAAAACTATACAAGATACCAGAATCTGAAAGAAAAGTAATGAGAGAAGTCAACAATTTTTATACTAGACATTATGAAGGAATCTGAAAGGGAATGAAACAGTGAAATCATATTGGTCCTTACGCAGTATAATGCCATAAGAGTCTGTAATGATTTCTGAAAACGAAATGACATACCAAAATTTTTCAATTATCTGATGCCCAGAGTAGATGAGTTCAGAGGGATGTCAGGAAAAACAAGCTTGTTTTTCCAACCCTGATATAATCAAGGGGTACTAGTAGATTCATCTTACCCCTGAATCTAAAGAAAATACAGCATTGCCAATCCTAAAGGTCTTTTTCAATATACATTTTTGTCATAAACATAATAGATCCAAAACAAAATAAATAAACAGCAAACTAGGAAATAACAAAGAAGGAAAAAAACCTCGCTTAGTCCCAAAAAGATATTGTAAGTGCTTTTGTTTACTTGTAATCAGCCAATTAAACGAAAGCGCTTACAATATCTTTTTGGGACTAAGCGTGGTTTTTCCTTCTTTGTTATAAACATAATAGATCTTGTGTTGCTATTCAAAGACTATGGATAAAGTTCTGAGCCCTCATGTCAGGTACTCATCCACATACCTTGATGTTGTGACAATGTACTATAGAATGAAAGTCACATTTGTCTAGTTTATACAAAGTAAAAACTGTACTGGACTCTAAAATAGGCAGTATGCAAAACCAATTTTTGTATAACAAAAGCCAGATACTCAAGAGTGTATGTGATAGGGAAAGGGGTACTTGGATCACAAACAGCAAAGTAGAATATGTAAAAAAGTGAGACATTCCCAGGAACAAACAAGTGAAAGTAGTTTTAAGTCTAGTGCGCTGCTGCAGAGCATTTGTTTCTAGCTTTAATACCATAGCCTATTTCATGACATACTTTATAAATGGCAAGGTATTTATCTAGATATCTGGGTATTATCTAGATAAGATTGGCTGTAGACGTATATAAGGATTTTTACCAATTGAAGATGACTTTATATTCAAAATTGGCTGTCACAGACTTTATTAGATATTTTTATTGGGATTGTGTAACATTTTCAGAAAAGTGACCATGCATAATGATTATGGAATGTGTGATTCTCTAATTTCTCACAACCAACACCCAAACCTTGACAAGGAGAACTATAATAAACTATATGCAACTTAAAGATATTATGGAACATACTGAGGTCAAATGTATCATATTACTGAGAGCTGATTTGCCTCCTGGTTTGAATGATGCATTAGCTATCAAACCAGTCTTGCAAGCACATGGCTTGAGCATTGATTTTATTGATTACCTCTTAATGAATGAAGTTTTATGAGTGGGGCTCTATGAATGAGTTCAGGTTACATGATCTGTAGCAGGATACGTTTGACTTTTTTTTTTTTTTTTATTGGTTAGTTTGTATTTTAAGTACTGAAACACTTTCATTGATGTTATGGTCTGAAAATTAGCTGTGAAGGCGCTTACCGTCTTTTATTGGCTTTTATCATTTTTATATTAAAAGTTTGCATGTTCCAGCCATGGTGGTCAAGTTTGTTGTATGCTGTTTACATTGTGTTTCTGTACTCTTTCGACCTTTGCTCACTAGGACTACCCGTGCTCGCTGTTTATTAAATTCACATACCCAGAAAATTAACATCATAGAGGCTAAATCGAAGTGGCACCTATTGAAGGTTGGAGGGCCTAACTGACATTAAATTGGCATTACATTGACATGGAAGAAACAATAATTGAAGCTACCAAAAGGATAAACCATTTGAGAGACAAAGGTACCAAAGAGTATCCCTCCAGTCTGAGATATGGAGATCTTTTAGTTAAAGTGAATAAGAAGGCTTTGGGATGTGTCTTTTTTCTTTGAATTACAGCTTAACTTCAAGTGCCTGGTCTCATAGTATTGGTCTCACACATCAGACAGAGGTCAGTACTGGGGACATTCATTAGATATGCTAACTGAAAGGGGTCAACTGAGCAGTTCACCTGCTCCATCATCAAATGTTAATAAACAAATAAATGTTAAAATCTGTAGATAAATGTGTTTATAATATTTATTATAAAACTGTAAAGGTGATACTACAGCTTTATCAAACTGTACTCACTGATTCCCTACCATAAACTCTGTATCAGCCATGATGCTGTATAATCAGCTTCCGTCAAAGTGAAAATGTTTCAGAGACAATGAGATTCCTTGAATGTGACCACTGAGTCAAGCATTCTCTTCCATGACTGGAATTCAAGTTAGGCTTTTTGTCACTTAATTCAAGTTCAGCATTACACATTTTGAATTAATTATGATGGAGTTACTGCTAGCTGCAAAGTTGTGTTTGGTGTCCAGGAAATTAATGTCAACAGTAACATTTAAATGGTATCTACTTTATCCAGTATGAACTGCTCAAGTTTCTTGAAGTCATTGCCCTTTAAATATGCTATACTTGTGATCCGCAATGAAACATAAAAAAATACACCAATGAGGGAACAGGCCCTCACATCCCTGATCTATAAATATATTGCCACTGAGGTAACACAAGTTTGAAGTATATTTGCAGAAACAATTTGCTGGTTTATGTCTGTGACTGGAATGCACACAAGACTTCAGCTGTAAGCAGATGAGCTACAAACAGCTGAATGTTGAGTAAGTGAAAAGACAATCTTTTGAAAGAGTGTTTTCAAACTGTACTTGTGGTTTTCTCTAACTACAGAACAGGCTACATCTTCTCGTTAAACAGTGCATGTCTGAGTTCACTTATAAGGAACTGACATATAATTTGACATGCAATGTGAAGCATAAAACTGGAGTTATAGAAATCAAGTATAAAACTGGAGTTATAGAAATCAAGCATCTAGAAGACCTACAGATCACAGACTTAAAATTCAAGCTTATAAAGCTAAGAATTTTCACTAGAAATTAACATCAATGGAATTTAACTTTGAATAAGAGTAAGCTAAGAAACGTAACTTAAATCAGAATGCAGAATACAAACAGGTATGTATTTTCTTCATCAACATCTTTTTATGGACTATAACATGTAAAATATCAAGATGTTTATGACTTTCCAATACTTCTGAATAGTATTGCCCTCTAACATGCCCTTTCTTTATAAGATTGAGATAATAACATTTTGCTATCCTAGCCTTTCCGGATGTATCCACAATTTTCTTTTGCAGATTATGCTCAAAAATTGTTCTGTATTTGTACCTCTACTTTGTCCTGCTAAGATAATAGTAAACCTTTTGCCCATATCCCATATCTGAAGAAGCTGTTAGTTTTACTTTACTGACGTTGTTTGGAGAACTATAAATCTAGCTTTACTACTTATAAATGAAATTTTTCTTTTTACCAATGAAATTTAATTTTTATTATAATTGCAGACTGAATATTACAAACAAAATTACTACAGTTCAGTGTGTAATCATACATTTTACCTGGCTTTATTGATTAAAAACATTGACTGCTTCTAAGAGTTTCTAATATAATAAAATAAAGAACTTTGAAACATTTCAATTTGTAATAGTGCTCATAGGTTACACATTCTCTCTTTTGTTCCCTCTCTTTATATATTTATAATGATGTTAAAAAATAAATATGTCATTACATTGATATTATTTTCCTTATGGACACCTGTATTTCTGCAAGGTCAATAAGTCCAAATGTCCTCATATTTTGAAAAGCAATGGTGCCACAAAAGCTTGGTTTTGCTGCTGCTTGATTTTCTTTCATTAACCATTTAAAATTTGTTTTTGGTGCTGATATTAACATGTCACTGAAGGTGACATTGTGAAATTGTCCTGGAGTATGTCATTTTTGTTTATTGAACATTAAACACTATTTTGTTGCGTCCGGGTTGAGTTTTTAGTGTTAACATTCTATACTTAGCTTTGACATGGTCCTTGGTTAAGGCATTGGCAATCTCGTTTATTTTGTGACTACTTGTTGCTCATTGACGGGGGTTTGTCACTTTGTTGTTTTTTGTAAATACCTTTACATATCTTCAAGAAAGTCCTGCTCTGTTGAATTTAACCTTTCTGGGGTATGTGAATGTTTCTCGGTCACTCTGTTCTCTAACATTGCATTTGTTAAAGATCTTTCAGTTTTTCATTTTTCACTTCAAAACATACACTACCTGACATGAAGGCAGAAAACCAAGGATATAAAAAGAACTTGGTGGCTTTGAGGGTGAGCTGATTTTCTGAAGCCATTCACTTCCCCTTAAGTAAAAATGGAAGACTTCTTTTTCTCAAATCATTTATTTCTATTATAATAGTAGTGCAAGATTAATGAACTCCTTATTTATTTATTTTACATTTGTTTACTGGGATAGTCCGACTGGATACATGTCCATTTTCAGTGGAGGCCCGGGGAGAAAAGTTCCACATAAACAAAAACATACATTGATTACACAAGAAGTTACAAAAAACAACTAGAATATATGAAAAAACAAAATGATTATTTACATTATATACATTGGTTATGAAGTGTTCCCTAATAGGGACTTCACAGTTCTCATGGACAGACACAGTTACAAGTTAGATTGGCTACAGAGCTTGGTGGCATCGTTACATGTAATGATAATTACTGTTTATGCTATCAGTTTATAGCTAGTCAGGGTTGGTACATGGGCATAGCCAATTCACTTTGAGATGCTGTTTGAGGTTTTTTTGAAGAGACTTTTGGAGGATTGTAGAGTTATATAGTTTGGCAATTAATTCCAGGTTTTTCCCACAAAGTTGGTGAACAGGGATTCACAAGCTGAGTAATTTTCTTTGTGGGTTTGGGCCAGTAATTTATCGGCTGACCGTAGGGATCTCAGGTTGCTATATGGCTTAATAATATTTTTTAGTGCGGGGGTTTCCACGGGGTGGTACAGAACTTTGTGCACTATTAAGAGTTGATTGAATTGTATTAAGCTAGGCAGCTCTAGCCACTCTAGTTGTTTCAGGTTCTGGCACTGATGGGTTATATGGGTGGTGCCAGTGGTGAATCTGGCAATTTGGTTGTAGCTATGGGATAACTTACTTAGTTCAGTTTTGTTGAGGTTTGAGAGTACAGGTGAGGCATATAAAGTAGGTGTGATTGGGCGATTGTAGTCCTAACCAGTGGGGTTAAAAATGTCTTGTTTCTATACAGTGATCCAAGCTTCTTATTGAGTGTCTCTATGGTTTTGTTGACCTGAAGGTCAAATTTGAGATTATTGTCTATGATAACCCCTAGATGTTTAGTGTGTTGATCTGGGAAGATAGTGGTGCCATTGTTAGATGTGACAGAGAATGACAGTTTGGTAGATCTACTAGTGGGGTTGAAAAGTAGAAGTTTAGTTTTATTGTAATTCAGTAGTAGGTGTTGGTTGGAGAGTCAGTTTTCAATGGTCTTAAATGTATTTTGGGTTAATATTTGCAGTTCGGATGGGGAGGTGGCTGAGCAGATCAGAGTGGAATCATCTGCATATTGAATACAGGTAGCTTTAGGGATAGCAGTGTGAAGGTTGCTGATAAAAATGGAAGAGAGTAGCGGGCCAAGTATGGAGCCTCGAGGGACACCAAGTGTGAGAGGTAGCTGATTGGAGAGTTTGCCCTGCCATAGTACTGCCTGTTGTCTACCAGTCAGGTAGGACTGGAACCACTGGATAGCGTGAGAATGAGTTTGTGCTCATGCAAGATAAACTAACCTTCCATCATGTCATTAGCAAATTATGCAGAACAAAGTTGAACTGTAGTATCTAAGGTAGCAAAATGGCATCATTATTAATAAGACATATCTATGAGTCTGTGCTTACAAAATCACAGTGGGAAAACAATCGCACAGACAGCTGTATTATTTTTTATGATTAATGTGGAAGAGCAGAGGTATGAGAGAATACATTTTCAGGAACATATTATAATTATACAAAAGTTCATGATAATGTCAATTTGCTTTCTATTTATAATATTATTAGAGCATCTACCACAAGCATTGCCTTAGTATACCAAGACTCGCGTGCCATTAGTGTCAAAACTTATATCTTTCATGTCATTTCATATAAGGACTCCATCATAGGGACTCTTGTGGCTTTTGTATTTCGTTAACTCAAAGAAAGGTATAAATGGTCAAAGAGATATTAGGCAAAACAATTAAAAAGGATGACATTTTTATTATTATCTTAATCTGTGCATTACCCAACTTTTACAGCCCAAATGGAAATTGTGTCCAAACACCAAGATCCTGCTCAAATTTGATTTACATTTCTTGCCTTTACAGACTAATCTTTAGCTCATAAAAATTAATTGACCAAAAATCCATAGCATGTATTTATAGCTCATAAGTGCTCACTGAGCAAAGATCCATATCCTATGTTAGAGATGTAGAAACATGGCCACAAGACAGATAAAATGACTTAAAGTAGACAATGAGAAAATAATAAATGACTCGCCAGCATACTTCCTAATCAATTTCATTGTACTGTAACTGAGGTCAATAACGTAGCAAACTGCATTAAAATTCATGACTTGATTTCTGTTTATAGCCTTGCATAATTTGGTTTTAATAATGGATCACAAGCAAATATCTTGCAATGAGCCAAAAAATTATAGTAAATAACCTCAACTAGCCAAATGTTAAAAAGTGGTTTGTTTCATCTCACACTACTATTAATGTAGTCAAACGAGTTAGCCTCAGTTTGTACACGTCATTAGCTTTACCAAAAGAAAATGTTTACTTCTTAATTGTAAGCACCTTCATTGACCATCTACTTATTGCAGAACGACTTGTCCCAACCTAATAACTGGCAACAGAATCATGGAATAAAGCTAAAAGCCAAAAAAAAAAGCATTATTGCATCTTTGGGAAGTCATCTGACATGGTGAACTATCACATTAATACCTCAGGACTCCCCCCATACTGTTAATGATTTAACCCACATTTGGGAACATTATAAATATCTATGGCATGAACTTAGTTACTACCACTAGTAATAATATAAAAATAGTCAATGGTGGGGTAAGGTTAATCTAAACACAAACAAAATAAGTAATTCCAAGCACCAAATGGAAAATTTGGTTCGGCTTACAGTGGCCCACAAGGGCAGTTAAACTAGTACTAACCTATGTATCTATGAACCCATGATCCCATCCAGATATATCACTAACTAGAAAACTTTAAATGTTTCCTAACAAAGAAAATATTGATGAGCTCAATGTGGTACATAGAATGTCATATGTTCCATCTCTCTACTTTTGTCTGACCTACAAAGCAGCAAACTATCCTGTGCTGATTGATCTCTTCAAAACAGTAATAGCACCACTAATACCTGTTCTCAAGATTTTAATCTACATTTATTTGCATTTGTTTACAAGAAGAGTCAGAATGAGAACAATAAACCCATTTCAGAAGAGGCTTGAGGAAGAAAAGTTCTAGTAATTTTAAAATTATAAGTCAAAATGTCATTGCAATGTATATTAAATTTTACGATAAAACAGTATGCATATTAAAAGAAAATATTAAATTTAAACAGAGCAAAGCAAACTAATCTGTCACATGCATCAAACATATATGCAAACAAAGAGATTAAAATTCAGAAAAAAGAATAGAAAACCATTCATAACATTTTAATACATTAGGATGCATTGACTTATATGGGATTTTAGGATAAGAGGAAAAAAGTAGAAAAGAAATAAGACCATAAATAGAGCTGAGATGATAAAATATTCTTGAACTATACATTGTGGATAGTCGAGGAATAACTTTAGGGCTGATAAAAAGGACTGTTAGGCCTTAATAATAAGAGGGAGATAGTGAGGCAAAAGACTATCAATACGTTAAGGAAACATCATGCCTACTTAACCTGCCAAGTTATTTGAAAAGGTTACTAAAGAAATGGATGAGGAAAATCAGTACAAGCTTCATAGTCAGAGCTCACAAAGGAATTCACCCCTATCCCACTGTCAAGTATCATAGATAGACTCCCTCAGATAAATGTAAATACTTCTGTAGCTCACTGGATAGCAAACCGGCTCAAAAATAGAATGCAGGAAGTTGCTTTGGTGGCATAGAGGGATGAAGCCCTGACTATTGCCTAGCTGATTCGGGTTTGATCAGCAATTCAGGAAACCAAAGGAGCTGCAGGCAGGGATGGTCATGCCCATCCTGGGTGTAAGTGAACTCTTCAATGATTCACCCTAAAAGGAGGTGTGGTCCATAGTGGGGAGAAGCCCGCTGACATGGTGAATGAATGAAGGGAAAGAGAGGGGTAGGACATATAAACAGAATAATTAAACAGGGGGAAGCAAAGACTTTTTACTCCAAGGATGGCTTTAGGATCCATGATTGGTCTCCAGAAATTGAGTAAAACTAGAGGGTAGGAGACTAGCTAGTAGAACCAGCATGCATGTGGGACACTGGAGACAGGCCAGTAAAAATGACGTGCAGGGGGGTACAAAAATAGAATCTAGAAAATTAGGGTTGATAGTTCTACCTCCTCAGTAAGGTCTGTTACTAGTGGCGTACAACAGTCTTCAATACTTGGGCCACTTACTTTTTGCCTTTACTTCTTCAAGATCAAAGCAAATATTTAGGGTGTTAGGCTCACCAAGTTGGCTGACAACTATAAAGTCAGTGCCATAATAAACTCCACAGAGGTCACAAAAATCCTTTAAGATGGCCTTTCCCAAACAAATTGCTGGTGTCAAAACTATGGACTAAAACAAAATACCAAGAAGTGTATGATCTTTTCCTTCATCATGCATGTCTTCCTTTTTAACTATCACATTAGCAATCTGCCCCTGAAAGTAGATCCCATAATCAGGGATGTGATAATCTGTGTCATCACTGAACTATCCTTTGATAACCACATATCCACTATTATAATGAAGTTTTTTCTTTTATTGCACAGCTTATATCTGACAGTATGGCATCCAGGTCCAGGAATGTAAGCATTCCATTTTACTGGCTGCCCCATTCAGAATGTATTTGTCCAAACACTTGTCATAACTGGAGAGACCACAATGCTCAAAGATCAAGGATCTAAATAACAGAAAATAAGCAGATAATCTCAAAGCCTTGACATTCTTCTTGGTATAATGCAGGCTACTAAAAGGTGACCTCTGCCTTGCTTATAAATCCCCAAAGGACCCTATCCTGTCAGACCAAATACACCTTCATAGGCCAATGGTAGCATGAGCACCAATTGAAGGGATCTCAATCTCTCTTGCAACATAAATAGAACATGCTGGAGGGGCAGGTATGTATGACAGAAAATACATCTTCTATGGAGCCATCTTCTACTCTGCATAAAGCAAAGTGCTTCTCTTACACTATTCAAATATAATTTGGATGAATGGATGAGAAACCATAAATTTACCCCAGGCATTCACCTATGTCTCTCGTGGATAGGGGCAACAAATAAATGTCCCAACATATCATTCTTCTGCTCACCTATGGATTATTCATATGAAAAACAGGAGGACTGAAAACTATCAAGGGAATGTAAAACTAGGCTTCATAAGATCCTCACAGATCAATAGCCTAGTAAGCACCAATACGCCTATGAACCTATGAGAGTAGCTGTCAAAAAGACAGCCCCCGGGATTCATTAAAACCTGTGTAGGCTCTGTGTAGAGCCTACATGGAATGTACCTGTGTACATGGCCATAGTTCCCCCTTAGCAGCATGTCATGCATATTGAACATGATGTACTGCTGAGGGCGAGCATAGAAACAGGGATATTTAATCCATGTAGGCAGAACTGTAGAGGCTATCCTGTAGTTGTGGATTGTCCAGGGAATTTCTGGACACATGATGCAATGGGTGAGACTCCCTGTAATGTACCCTGCTACTGTTGAAATGTGGTGTGAAGTAATATCATGTGTTTTAATTTTCTAATTTTTTTTTTAATGCCTGTTTTTGCGGCACAGCTCTGAGCTCAGCAGTGCCAAGCTGCACTTAGATATATACAGCTGACACCTGCTAGACATCTAAAAATAGAAACCAGATGTAATTAATTATTTATTTCTGGTTATGTTTAAGTCCATTTGCATGGTGCAGCATGGTGTTTAGCAACACTGACAGGTAGCTTACTAATATATGTGAAGGTATACTAGTTTACATACTATCCAAGTAGGTACATGGGTAGAGCCACAGCCTAAAGCTTAGTAGGTGCTGGATTCAAGTCTCTAGCACTCATACAATTTTTTTAGTGTAATTTAATTTTTTTTTAATTTAAAAACAAAATTGTTACATTTACAAGAGCTGTGCAGTGCTAAGCACTGCTTAAGCATAGTTGATGGCTACTAATGTTTGTGTGTTGATAAGCTTAGCTAAAACCACGGTTGTGTGAGTTTCTGCAATGGTCATTTCTGCTAAGCAGGTCTGCACAATGCTAAGTAATTTGGTGCTATTTTAAATGTTGCAGTATGACATGTAAGGCTGGGAAAACAGCCTATATTAAGACCTATAGGTGGGAATTCTGCACCATTTGTTGGAGTCTGCCTAACTGTTGGTATGCCAGGTGGTGTTGGAAAGGCTGTGCACTTTCGGGCACAGAGATGGGGTGTGCTGGAGTCTAGGGTGTTTGTTGGGCTTCTAGTATCCAATTACAAACCTAGGCTATTGCAGGGCAGTTACCAGGGCTCAGAATGTAAGGCAGAGGACTGGAATCAGTTGGCCAAGGAACTTACCAGTGCTACTGGCATCCCCTGCACTGCTGAGCAGTCTCATCACCACTATGATGACCTGAAGCATAGAAAGAGGGGAACTTTGCACACCTGGGTCCAAGAGGTCAGTGATGGGCATGCTCTAGACATATGTAAGTATTTCTGCCACTCCTTTACTTAAATATAAGCTGAATCTGTGCAAAACTGGTACTCATAATGGTGTACTTTTGTTCCAACAGCTGCAGCTGAGAGGGCTCGCAACAGGCAAGCCCATGCCAGGTGCCTGACCAAGATGCGGTGTGAGTATGGTAATTAAGGATATATTATGATGACTGTAGTGCAATAAACAATAAACAATAAAAACTATAGTGTAATAAAAAATAAACAATAAAAACTATAGTGCAATAAATAAACAATAAAATATGTAGTGCAATAACCAATAAACAATACCAGTAACAGTAAACAATAAGGTGTAAAGCAGGATTGTGGTGTCATAACATAACTGCAGTAGAGCTGTATGCATTGCATGTCTATTATAATGTTGCTGAATCAACTGTAAAACTGCAATAACTGTGGAGTGCAAAAGTAATTGCTTGAAAAAAGTACTGGACAACCCGCAATATGGTTCAAGGCTGTCTCCAGGCCACTTTCAGTCACATAATGCTCTCTTTTCCTCCCACTCCAGGAACAAAAAGTAAATGGGTGAGGTAGCCCACTTTTTGGGCAGATGTTTGTATATTTCACAGATCCTTAGCAGCAATACCAATAAAGTGTAAAGCAGGATTGTGGTTTCATAAAATGTATCTTAATACTTGCAGTATGGCTGTATTCATTGCATGTCTGTTCTAAGTTGATGCAGTCAATTGTTACATTATTTGCAGATGTCTTCTACAGTCACAGTTTTTGGGTTCTACTCCCATGCCTGCCAACTAAAACAATGATGGCTGTCTAGTCTACTTACTGTACACAAACATACCTGTCAACTGTCACAATTTTTCATAATGTAATTACAACTGCCCAAATTGTCTGGTCCATGATTAGCAGATAAATGATTACCTGGAATGCGATATATTGTCAAATCCATTTACAGAACACCTTGGTAGTCATGTACATGTGCATTATGTGAAACAGTTCCATGTACCTGTGTACATGTATTTGTTAGTGCTTGGCCCATACTGTCCCATGCTAACAGCTTGAGAGGTATATATATGTGCTACATCATCTATAGAGTAATTGTAGTCACTGTACTCACAACTGACACTGCACACCTGTAGAACTATGCATTGGCAGTCTTTTTAGGGATAGCATATGCAACATCACTAATGGAATTATTTTCTCTCTCTCCCCATCCCTTATCTTCTTTAATTTATTACTGGTATTTATTACTATGATTTAATAATAAAATGTTTTGTTAAACTGTTTTGTTGGCCTTATGGGTTATTTCATACTAGCTTGCTGTTAACATACGTACTGTTATGTCATTTAATGTTGTTTTCAACATATTATACCTTAATATATATATTTGTATTAATCAGTATTATATGCCATTATAATACTAACATTGGTGTTGTTACTGCTAACCTTTAACTTATTGTTTTAACTAATTTACTGCAGTGTGTCAAGGTAGGCCAGTTTCAGGTGATCCACCTACCTTTCCTCCTCCAGCCATGGCACTAGGCCCCAGCACACCTGGGACCCAGACTGGTGATGTCCCCTCTGCTGCCTCTACACTACCTGTGGCACTGGGTAGTTCCATCCCATGGGACAGAGACAGGATTCCTCTGGAAGTGATGGTGGAGGGGGAGTGTCACATGTGATGAACTGCCAGTTTTGGTTCGCAGGATTGTGTACCATGGATTTGAATTATGCCTGCGCTGGATGGAGAGCATGCTGGACACACTGGTGGGGCAGGCTCACCCCAGACCCTAGCCTCCACCACTGCCACCCTGGGGCAGTGATGGAGAAGTGCTGACAGTCCCATGGGTGGGAACTTGAGTCATGCTGCTATTTTGTTGAGGCACACGGGACTGCGATTCCACAATACCCTCCCCATCCAAGGTGTTCACCCCACTCTTGTGTCATACGCCACCCCTGTCTGCTGTCTTGTCTGTCTAGTCTGTCTGCAAAAGCTTCCTTACCTACTCAACTTACCTTCCCCATACATACCTATGTCCCTTCCACAAAGTTCCACTCTCACCTTAAAAAAAATGGGAACCTGTCCCAAAAAAATATTGTTCTATACCTAGCTCTCCATTTCACACTCACGTGTCCACTGGGCACATGTAATTTGATAAAATTGGCATGACAACACAGTTATGTTGTCATCATCCCTTTCTCTGGGGGTAAAAGCCAAATGTCATCTACAAATTCTGTCAAAGTGCACAGTTGTTACTGTATAAGAAATGGATAGCTATGGTTGTTTCCTGCACCCTTCCTTCACATACCTACCTGCCTTTTACTATGTTTTCCCCCTGCTTGCACCTATTTCCTCATTTTCCTATCTCCTCATTTTTCTATTCTTTAAATATTTTTGTGTAATGCTGCACAATGTGGCACATTGCACACCATTGCTAAGCTCAGCTAAATGGAGCTATATTGATATATGTGTTTTAAAGGATAATAAACTCGTACAAGATAAACACCTGTACCCTATTTCAAACCCAAGATTATCGCACCTACAGATCACTGTATTAATGTGTCACACCACACAACTGTTAATTAAAACAGGTGGTTTAAGCAAAATATAATAAATGCAAGTTACAGTCATTACGTGAGTTTAAGCAGAGCTGAGCATCGCTCTGCGTCACTCAAACTTGCAGAAAGAGTAATTGAAAAAATTGGAATGTAACTTGGAGTCAGACATGGAATAATGGATGTAAGTGTGTTCTCTAATATCAGATAAATGTGCATGTTTATCAGCAACATTTATAAATACACCAGCTAAACCATTAATGGCAATATACATTTTCAGCTAGGACTCTAGTGGAGAAATACATCCATATAAAGCCATTCACATAATGATGGATGTAAAAAAGTATGTTACAGCCTGTGTGTGCCTTATATCTTGACAAATACACCTGCTGTAACAGTGACTCAGTAGCTCCGTCTATTAAATGCTGTATAGTTACTTTTGCCACACACAATCCTGGGTTCTAATCTAGTGGTGTGTAGCATTTAAATTACATTATTGTGAAGCCAGGAATTAATGACTGAGTCATGCACTCTTTATCCACACAATGCATTCCAAATCTAATGCCTGCTTTTCACTGATGGAAGTCACAGGCCTGCAGATAGAAACACACTTCACATATCCTATAGCAACACTATAAGTGCATAAAGTGTCAGGTCTTGCATTAATATGCATTCTCAGAGGATTTTAACTCAGGTAATGCAAATGAGGCCCACTAATATGAGAGTGTATTGCACAATCCTTTCATAATCACATTACAAATCAGTACAGCTGCATAACTAACATACGCATATGAAGTCCCTGCTAGTAACAAGACTGCCAGCATACAGGTTCCAAATGAGTAGCAGACAGTAACACATGGCCTGACAGTTGCCTAAATGGTTGACTTAATGTTATATTTACGCCTATGTTATTCAAGGACACAACAAACATGTTGCCCAGCAGTGAATTAGTAATACTGTTATCTATCATACTTACCCTAAAAACATGGCTTAATTTAATTGGAAGGGGTACGCTCACTTTGGCTCTGCCTCTATTACAAGGTTGACACAGCTCCCACAGTTACTCTTACAGCTTGTTGTCCTCCAAGGCATTCACATTATCTGCCTATGTCTATTGCTTGCAGCAGCAGCTGCAGCCTGTAGCACACAAATGTGTATGTAAAAGTAGCTGTTACAGACCTACCCTCTGTGATGACATCTTCTCTTGACCCCAGTAATGTTCAGCACAACATATCAAAAAGGGCTTTTAAACTACATGAAGGCCTTATATCTTGTTCAGTAGTTGCATGCCATTGGCTGATGATACTGCAAATCAACTGTGTTGGCTGGAATTAGCATTTCAGAACCACAGATTGATTAATAGGCAATCACCTGGTAATGAGAAGTATGTTAAAAAGGCAAACAGATGGCTATGAGGAACCAGTCTGTATGAGACTTTCTTTAGACAGTAAACACGTTGCCAAAATCTTTATATATCTGCACATATCAACAGAGGAATATTATACTTCATCAGGTATGTAACCTTTCTGTTTACAACATGATGCATATGTGTGAATATTCTTAGGGGGAATGAAGATTTCAGCATTAAGCCTTTCTTAGAACTGTGATAATGACATGTCATTGATGCCCTGATTTGTTACACCTACAGAGGACATACAAAACATCAAGGGTGGAATGCTTTTTGTCAATGTGGCACACTGGTCTTGTGAGACTGTCCCTTTATAGTGGTTGTAGTAGCACACTGCTATTTGATTTGCAGTGCTGTTTTGACATATTAGCAGGGGGGTTACAACTAGGGATACACTACAATGGATGTCAGTGCTGGGTGTATGATCATACAGCAGTATCTGTCATGGCACACACAGGAATAGCTGATTATTGCTAATATCTTAGTTGTATCCACATGATTTGTATGTGTGCACACTGTGGAATATGACATGTGATAAAGTAATGGATACTGTCAGCCATTATTTTCTTGTTCTATCGCTACATTGTGTACTTCCACATATGTGATCCTGACATGCGTTACCATTTTGTTGTCTTTCAGGAATACAGTGCCCTTTTCGCAGATGCAGAGAATGATAAAACACTGGAAGGCCTGCGTCAACACTATGAACTCCTACTCTCCAGAGGGAGACAAAACAGGAAGCAGCAGGCAGCATTGTGGGCTGACCCTGTCTGTGATGTGCATGCCATAGGTCATCAGAGCAAGACATATGAGCAGGTTTGACACAGTGCAACAGACATGATTAATGCACACAGAAGAGCAGCAGATGTAGCCAGGGATCATGGTGGCACAGGTGGTGGGCCTGCAGCAGAACAACCACTCTCAGTCACTGAGGAATTCCTAGCAAACCTATGAACATATGACAGCTCACAGACATCCATCATGGATGTGGGTGCCACAGTTGCCATGACATAGGAGCATGCAGATAAGCTTAGTTTGATCACCATTGGAATACTGTGGCATTCAGTGTGTCACAGTGTACATACTTTTACATGGGTGTCAGGTCTTTGTTCTTTGGGGAGACGTGTTGAACTGCAGTTTGAATCTAATGCTCATATTTTGACAAATATAATTAACACAGTAGCTACTGTTAATGTGAGATATATGGATGTATTGCATGCAGTGGTACTTACATTACCTCCCCCTTAACTTTACACAGGTCTGTCAGGCACTGGCTAAGGCCATAGTCCTGCTCTGGATAAGCATGACACAGTTTTGTTACAGATGTGGATTTACAGCAATGTATTCCCAAAAGTGTCATCCCAGGCCTGCTGCCTGGAGTGCTGTACTGTTGGCATGATTGCCAACTGCACAGATATTTTCTGACTGTACACACATTCGAGTCATACCTATGTCCTTGTAGGTGTTAACACACTGATAGATGTGACAGTATTGTCAGGGAATTATAGATTGTCATATGTATCAATTGTGCAGAGTCTTCACAAATGTCATCAGTGTGCCTTGGTGTTGCTGATGAAATTGCTGTTTAAAGAGCTTTTATTTACAAGTAACTACAGCTGTTTATGGGAAAAGTAATGTCTTCATGTCCTACTATATGACATTGTTTTAAACAGGTCTGTATTAGTGACAACAGTGTATAGAGCTTTACATATATTGCAACATATTACTGCAGAGCATAATAGTGCAGGTATTAATGCACTGCTTTTCCCTTTCTTATCACAGGTGACCAGGTGGGTTGGTCTCTGTCCCCTACACAACCTGATGTCAGTGTCTCTTCCAACTCTGATGATGATGGTGGCCAGAGGGAGGCACATGTGGGAGTTTCAGGGCCTGAATCAGTCACAAAGGTTGACATCTCCCTTTGGTCTTCACTGTCATCACACACAGTCAGTATGTCTACACATACCCAGTCCCTGGAGGTCACAGATATTAGACAGTCAGAGGGTGGGGACATTGAACAGTAAAGTGTGACAACTATGGCTCCAGTGACTGTAGACACTGGCGATATCCAGACAGCTGGCGAGGTTCCACATAGGCAGATTGATAGGGGTGCTCATGGGAGGCCTGCTGTCCTTCCACCACCTGTTGCAGGTGTCACATCATGGGTCACTCGATGTATGTTTCAGGTCATCATGGAGGCACAGACACATTCTGAAAGGAGCTTCAGATGTATACTCAGAGTTATGGATGCAGCTGAGTCTGCCATTCGTGACTGCTTCCATCGCATTGGTGACACCATGGATCAGTTCACTGAAGAAAGTGGGAAGAAGGTGGTCTGAGACAGATCGCAGAATATCTGTCTTGGAATGAATACTGTCTGGCTGGAACATCTGTTTGGAATTGAGGGTTGGACTCATGGACATAGGTCAGCAACCCCATCTGCTGAGAGTCCTCGTGGCCATGCACAATCATGCTCCTGTAGTGGCAGTACATCCAGTGCTCCAGATGGGAGTGTGTTGTCAACACAAAGATGTGGCAGACCATGGCTTATGGTCCTTGGTGTTCTGGTAGAGGAAACAGTCCCAACAGATAGCAGTCACCATCAGGTACTAGCACTGCTTCTGACCTTGGGCATGGAGGTGATAGTACAACTCCTGCTCTTGGTAGAGCCATTTCCCCTGTTTGGGGGCTGAGACATTGTTCGCACACACACTCACACACCACTGTTAAATTCAGCTAACCTACAGACACACACAGCACATCTCATGGCCCGTCTTGCCTGCTTCCCTTCCTGACTCACACACATGCTTTTAACCTATTGAATCAGCCTAGGCCTCCTGCACCACCACACAACATTCTGTGCAAGTGATGATACCTGTGCCACATCTATGCCATCCTTGTCATCAATGCAGGGAAATGAAGCTATGTGTCTGATGCACAGGTTGACTATATAAACTATGTACTTGTGTAATGCAGTGTTGCTTTGCCATGCCACTTGTACTGATTACTGACAGATACTGCATGCTGACATTTGTAATGACTAAGTCACATAATTGTGTGTACCTTGTGTTGTACAATGTTGTAATGGCTGTATACTTACACAATGAAAGGAGTGTCATGGACCTGTTTATGTTTCAGTTTCAGAAATCTGCTGGGGACACCTAAGGATACACAGTGGCAATAAACCCATATACATCACAACACAGGATGGAATGTCAGCACATTAGAAATATGTTTTCAGCAATGTACAGCACTATAGGTGCATGGCTCCATGGGTTTATATGTGTATAACAGGCTAACAAGGACAATTGTCATTCAGCCTACTTATGCATCCCTAATCTATGAAACAATCTGATGCCATTAATAAATCTGACCAGGGTTTTGGGCGCTAACACATATACAAGTTGTAGTGCTGGAGATGAACCATCTACAAATTTCCTGTGTCCATTGCAGACATTTGTCTTACACCAGTTATGATTGTCTTCTTCTGCATCCCATTGTGTAACTTACACATGATGTGTGTTACAACAGATTTGTGCTTCAAATGCATGGGGGTCCTGCTATATGTAAGGTGTAGTGTCTGTGTTACACACCTGTCTCTTCACCATGTGCTATTTATACCACAGTGACAGTGTAGGTGTGTCAAACAGTTAAGACATCTGTTAGTCCTGTCTTGGATACAGGGGAGGTACACAGTGGGATCTGGCAACTCCCTGTATGGCAGCCATGCACATCCCCTCCAAGGCATGCAGGACACAGACTACACATGTACAGTCTTGACATGGACTACATAGGACATGTTATCTACAATGTGTATTGGTTTACCATGGAAACTGTGTGGCTATTACAGTTGTAAGATATGTCTGTGTAGTGACATAGCAATGCTGCTACTGCACTCAATGATAGGTGTGATAAGTGCCAAATTCAGTATAACAATGACAGTCTGAGCTTTACATGCCATACTTGTCTGTATAGCTTGTGCAAAATTGAATGAATCCCCACATCTTACCAACCAGTGAAAGTCAAAGACTACATTGATCTCTATGTTCAAAACTCCATGAGTAATGGCTCAATTGTGCCTGGTGTGCAGACACTACCATATTTTACAGGGGTGGATGACTTCCCAAAGGATAATATTGTGTAGTCATTGACGTTTAGTATTTGTCAGTGGCTCTGACAACAACTGAATGTGTGTCTCACGCCATCCTGGATAACTGTTGGTTCTGCGTGGGATTCAGTGATAGCTCCTAATATGCAATCACCTGCTAATGTAGTCAGTCAGAGGTCACTGATAGTAGCAGTGACTGCAGAGAAGGGAATGGCTATTAGGGATCCTCCATTAATGATGTCTGGGGAAATCCACTGGTGACTGTTGTTATTGTGGTGTAGATCTCCCAATGCTATCATCCCAGAATATGATTATCAAACACTTGACTATTGACCAGCTGACATACCACTCTGTAAATAACCTACACAGTTTTCAGCAAGGCCTGCTGATCTAATATTGTCAAACATCTTGTCAGGCCATGGTAGGTAGAGTGAGTCATATTCCCATCATCCTTTGCAGAGTGTAACACTCAATGAGGTCAACCTGTTAGGGTAGGTATGGATGAGCTGGCCTTGAGCAAAACAAATAGTGTGTGGTCCAGTGTCAGTAGGTGTATAACATTGCTACTGCTTGTATCCATGTTAACTCCTTTCTTGGTGTTTCATATCACATGACTCAGAGATCTGGGGACACTACTTGGCACTGCATGCTAGTTGTTCTTTGTGCAAGTACGAATTGTAGTTACTTCCATCATGTTCCAAGAAGAGAGTCCTCCAAGGTGTCCATACAGGGCACAGTTAAACATGTTTGGGAAGCTCAATATGTATACCCTAAGAAGGTAAGGTGGGGGGTTTACACATGTATTCTGCAGTTGGATACTACCCAAGTGGTGTGTACTGGAAGGACACAATTACCTTGTGAAGACTGTAGAAAGCAGGGGAGTCCAAGGAATTGCTCATGCCTGGCAACTACTAATGCTAGTCTCACAAAAACACTCTCACATAGGATACCAAGCTCCAATACGTTGTCTGTCATCACATGCAAAATGTTACTATGAAGGTTCTTGATGAGAAGCAGGACACAGCCTGTTTCTTCATCCACATAGTTGTCCCACATCATAAAAGGTTCTGTGGGCTTCACATACCCTTCTCCAGGTAGGTGCCTTGATTAGCAACCTGGCCACTCAGTTGGCTTTTACATGTATTATGCCTTCTGTTTCAGGGTTGGTGGTAGCTCACTAGGGAAAGGGCATGATGGTGATTAGGAGCACTGCTGCAGCATCACAATATAATGTGCAATGTCCAGTGACATAGATGTCAATGCTTGCTAAAACAAGCAGCACAACAGTGGTGATCTATCATAGATGACAATTTCACAGCAAGTCATGCATTCTGCCCTTCAACAGATTAATAGTGGATATCTGCATGATATGGCAGTGAGGCCTATTGCCGTGGAATGGCCACCTTTGACCAATGTGTGTCCACCTGCCACATGTCCTAGGCATGTCATATTGTACAGTTATGTACCCAAAACACATGTCTGTGTTCCAACATGTCACACAACAAGCAGTGTACTGTCTGGTTGCTTGACAGGCACCGTACACTTGTGAGGCCAATGTAATGTCAGCAAAGTTGAACAAGTCCTCTGTGCATGCACAGGCATCTACATCTTCACTGCAAAGAGTGCCTACTAATACTGTATGTCAGGCTGTCAACCCCAAGAGTGTGGCAGCATTACCCTAAATGATGAGAAGTGGAAAATGTCCCCACCCCTGTACTCCTATGATACACAAAAATCACATGTGACAGCGATCACTGCATTTCAAACCATGCGTCCATGGTGTCTCCAACAGCAGTCATTACATATGGCAATAAGCATTTTTCCAACATGCATAGCTTACATCCTGAACCAGGAATACCCACATCACACACTTTTGCATGTGTGCAGCACCTTACCAGACATATTCCCAATAGTTAGCTGTATGTGGGTTGACACAATACATCATACCCCACATTGCCACAAATCAAGGCATATCAGTTAACATAATGTTGACATAATAGTTCCTGCAGGTGTCTACATCTAGGGACATACATCACCAAACTGTATGGAGACACATGACTGAGCTTAGACAGTCTGTGTCTCTTGCGGATATGCCCATAGCTTTCAGCTTCAGTCAACCCTCACCTAGGATGAGGCTCCATGCAGACAGAAATTGATGGAAGTCAATAATTCTTTACTGTGTGGTGTCATTGTAAGGGGATCTACTACATGTATACCTGGGGTGCCTTGCTCAACAGACATCAATACTTCACCAGTGATGGTCTTCATCTCTCACCCTGAGATATGGAGTACTGACCAAGTTTGCTGACACCCCTACAATGCATCTTATATGCACTGTCTGAAGGGAAAAATGTGCAATGAGAGCACCATCTTCATACTGCATCATGGATTTGCTGCTAAACGCTGGGAATGGCAACACTCAGCCCCACTCTGTGGAAGGTGTCCCCACCTTGGAATATGCAGACATGTGTGCAGTCAAGGACATCTGATTCAAGGCTATGGACAGCACCTGGCCATACCACAGCCTCAAAATGACAGTGTGTAAAGTAATGTGGGTGGTGTATGTCATTAAGGATAGATACACATCCAGATTTTGTGAAACACTGCGATTTCCTGGAGACACTGCAGGTGCCATTCACTACTGGAAGGTCACATAATCAAACAATATCTAGCTATAGGAGCAGCTCCATGAATCCAGACACCTGTTGTGCTTATTTGGATTTACTTGTGTCTATCAAGAGATATATCATTACACCATGGTTTGGGGTGGCATTAAGTGACCACCAACTGTGTTACTTAGTCATGCTGAAGCTCACTTGCCCAAAGGTTAATCCACATCCTTTACTACAGTGCCCTGGAACAGCACTGTGATATCCCCACAATAAGAGCCAATGTACTACATCATGTGTTTATCAATATGGGTGACCACTGCAGCCCCCCAGTGTGAGGGCCTCCCTGGTGGGATCTGACCACAAATCAGTCTCATTAAAACTACCAGAACTAAATCCACTTGCAGACAATACAGACATATATTTTGACAAAGCAATGCATTACTTCCTGTGGGATGGTATACGTAGCTTGATTGCACCTCCCCCCTCAGATAGGGCAGTCAAGTATGTTGAGCTTTACACTCATTATGCAAGCAGCAGTACAGCTGCATGGACTCAGCTGTACCTGACATGAGGAGCAGGGGCTCCTCATGGCACAGCAAACCTGCCTGGTGAACAACTGCCATTAGCAGGCTGCACAATAAGAGGTGGACACTGCTGTGTAACAGTTTATTTATTTGTCTATTTATTTGTTATTTATTTATTTGCATTTGTTTACCGTGATGGTCCAGCTGGGCCAGAAGTGCCCATTTTCAGTGGAGTCCCGAGGAGAAATGCTCCACATATAAGACATTTCACATACAATACAGAATTTACATTAATAAAGACATTTAGTACATATAATTGGCAGCTTATACAATTGGTGAAAAAACAGTACATAAGTAATCATTCTGAAATCAAAGATATTATACAAGCAATACAGAGTATATACATGAGGACATTCCATATGAGTAGTTTTCAGCTAGCAAAATGTATATAGGACACTTCATGCAGTGGGTGCAAAGCAGATAAGAGAATCAATTACAGACTAGGTACTTAAACTTTTCACATGTTTAGGATGTGCAATAGCTTAGCGATAAGGTGTATGAGTATTGTAGCAGGACAGTTGGGGTGAGGGTTCCTCCTAAAATGGAGGCACAACCGTCTTAGCTACAACAAGCACATAGTGTTGTTGTGACATTGTGTAAACACAGTAAGTGACAAAATTAGCCATCAAACAGAAAGCAGAACCACAATGCACAGTGTAGTTACATGTGTAACCTCAGAGGACAGGTGCAGATTGCTGGTGCATTTGTATGTAATGATAACACATATAATGGGTCTGTACTCATAGCTAACCTGTAGTACCACAGGTTCTGCATCAACTTCACTTCCCTTTCCCCACCATATCTGCCACATGGCATTCCAACAACCTGTCCCATAACTTCCATATCTACAGTGCAAGTTGTAACTGGCCTCCCTATTGGGGATGCCCAACATCTATTGGACATGCTAACATCCCAGGCTGCATTCGACATGGAATCTGACAAGGATTACTAACACCATTGGGAACACCTTGCAATCATACTGAAACCATTGGCTGCACCCAAGCTGACTGGAAAACAGCAACTGTTATATGCTTGCACAGAGGTGGTACATCCATTGACCACCAGAACTATAGACCACTTTGCCTGAGTATCCATATCTGTATGCCATAGAGCAAATCATCATGGAGCTGATAAGCGCACATATATGTGATCTTCACACAGTTGACTGTACACAGTTTGGATGTCGGACAGTGAGATCATGGCTATTAAACATGGTGGACATGTCCGAGGCAGTCACCATGGACCAGGGTGAGGGGACATCAGGGCATACACCCCCTGGACTTAGCCAAGTCATGATCTGTGACCAGCAGTGTTTAACAGGGCTCAGTCCCTGGTCCTCAACTGCTTGGAATCCATTTAAGCATGATACAAGCTAATACTGAATGTCTGTGTCTAACAATGGTGGCTGATGCCTGCAAACAGTGAGCACTCATAGTGTTTCTGAGTTATGTCAATATAGTCCAAGAGGGTATTGATGAACAAATGCCTGTTGACTTACTATTGGCCATAAACTCCAGGCAAATATATATGTAGTATAATTTCCATCACTAACACCTAATTACCTGGTAGGTAGCACATCAGTCGCAGCATGTGACATATATACTCAGTGGTGATGCAACTGCAAACACACGTCTGGCCACACATGTTTACACCTATTGTACCTGAGATCACCATGTCTCCCCAATGGTATGACAGGAATCATATGTCATAACTGAGGGCACAGTCACCCATAATTAACATACTCATAACCTTCATGTACTCTTTCCTCAGCATGCCAATATCGGAGTACAATGGCCATTTGGTAGTGTACTTTTCCAAGCACTACTGGCAATTGCACACAAAAGTATGGTCCCTCACAAGGGAACTTCACAAATTCAGTATCTGTTTAATGGGGATCATCTGAAATCAGTGTCATTGTAGCCTGTGGCATATAGACTACTCAGAGGTGATCTCTGCATCACATATCAGCCAATGTATGACCCTGCTTGATTGTAAATGCTTCATATCTGTAGGTGGCTTAGTACATGGATTAATCACTCTAAGGACATTAACCTAGTATGTGACATTAGTAATACATGCTAGTGAGAGAGATCTGTCCAGCAGTCTTTAACACACATTTGAAACTGAACCCTGCCTAATGGCAAACAGAGCACCTCAGTGCACTTCATCAAATGCCATCTGTATGATTGGCTGGGTGGCTGTCATTTTTCCCCACATGGCTTTTCCCTGTGTCCCTCTTGGATTAGGACAAAATGTGCTGATCATGTAAATAAGGGTATAAAATTGTCTAGGACTCTGAGGGCTGTATGGCCATTATGCTAGGGAAGTTCAAACTTCCTATGGTTTCATAAGCTGATGTAAAATGCTGTAACAGCCACACACAAACCTGACTATACTGAGGATAGCAACACTTCCAATTACTGATTATAGGACACAACACAGCACACATACACACATAGTGCAGGTTGGCTGTATACAGATTAGAACACTTCCCTATGTAATGATGCACACTACAGATCGTAGTATGTGACACACACAATACACCTCATGTCTGCTATTACTATCTCTTTAGGACATATTATGCTTGATAACATCAGCAGGCCTAGGTGTGGTCAGGCATTTGGAGGCCCACATCACCTGCTACAAATAAAATACTGCAAAATCCTACCTCTTTCTAAGTTACTGAGGTGATCATATTTACACTATACAGACATCTGCACTATAGATCACAGTACTTATTGCACACACCACAGCTTGTCTGATATTACAATGGCAGCTGGTAGTCTTAATGTAGATGATATTACCAGGCCTTGTAGAAGAGGACAGTTTTGAAGACAACAGCAACCTACAGGGAAAAAAAGTGTTTAACCATTGCAGTTTAATAGCCAATGAGGGATTCTCAGTTGTTTTGCAGGGGATACATGCACACCTACACCCACATCACACACACCAAGTAGCCTGGAGTGAGATTAGAACCTCTACCTATCTAGTCTTACACACTATAGATCACTTATGGCATGCTGCTGATGCCTGTTTTATATATGATTACCAGCAAACTACTTGTGTATTAGACAAACTAGGCTTATGTTGAACAGCATCTGTGGCCTGCAGAGTGATATTGCTTTGTACTGTTATCTGCATATAATATCCTAGCAGTCAGATAACTGTTATCTATCCTAGGTATGTATCTACAGTTACCAGTATGGCCACATGTGGCTGTTTGCACTTGGATGGCAAGCCTTTGGGCAGGATCTATGTGCCCTGCCCATGCGTGTAGAGACAACATTATACATTACACCACCTGCTCACCTGTTGCTGTATGTGTGGTGACATTCAGCAGGCACAGGGGTCTACAGGTAATTGCATTATGTACTGCTGAGCCCTTACTTTGAATCCCTTGAACAAGATTATAGATGAGTGATAGAGCAGCTTTACTCACCATTATTAGAGTATGTAGGACAATACAGATATCCACACACATATGTATGTATATAACAGGGATGTATATATAAATGTACCTGTGTGTGTGTGTGTGTGTGTGTGTGTGTGTGTGTGTGTGTGTGTGTGTGTGTGTGTGTGTGTGTGTGATATGTATATGTGCAGATATATATAGGGGCTGAGGTCTATGTTTTCATATAAATTTAAACACACACACACACACACACACACACACACACATATATATATATATATATATATATATATATATATATATATATATATATATATATAGGTATACATAGATATATATCTATTTGTAAATACATAGAGATAGATATACTACCTATGTGAGAGACAGAGAGTGACAGATGGATAAGTATACATATATGCATGCATGCATACACAAATCTCTGCATAACAGGTCATTTTGATCAAGGGACAGTAGAATTGTGTTCAGTTTAATTGTATGAGCTAGCCCAATGTAATTATCAGTACTTACAAAGTGACTCCAGCCCACACCAACCTGTACTCCAGTCTGGGATTTTGTGTATTACAGACAATGACATCTGTCCCTATTTCTGTAGTACTGAACTTAACTCAAAATGTCCATGGCATTCTCCAGCTGTCTGATTAATTAATATGTAACAGAGGTTAATAATGTTACACCACACAGAAACTGACAGTGTGTAAAGAAAAATAAAACATGTAATAATACCTCACATACAAAGGATGTGGATATTTTCAGATTAGAACCAACAACACCATCACCCATGCTAACTCCCCTTGTCCACTGAGCTACACAAGCAGTCAGACAGAGAGGACGCATTCATGACACAATCAACAGCATATGTATGTACATTCTTTTTCCTGTGTTAAGTGAGACATAAAAATGTATGATCAATTTCTATGTTACTTCCCTGAGATTGCCTGGCCTACTGATTGATACCATTGATGAGTTACTGTTAAAGCAGTTATATGGAAACAATGCTGTGTTGGGGGTGGGGGGACAACACCACGTGTTCTGCTGGGATACACAGAAGTCTAAGTATCATGTGACCCCACTGTTTAACATCTCCCTTGACTGATGTATTGAATAATACAGCCATGAAGCCTAGTGAATAGTAAGGAACACATACTATCAGGCTGGGTATCGGTAGTACTATGTGGATGTTACTCCTGTCCAAATAGCCTTGCATTACTTGCATTAATGCAGCAAATCCATACCTACAATACCATTTCATAGTAATCCTTTAAAGTACTGTGTAGGTTAGAGACTTACCTTGTGAATGCAGCAGTTGACAGAACTGTATGTCAGGGCTGACTCTGTTTGATGCAAGCAATACACAGCCAATACGTGGATAGGTACAGGTTGTGCGGGTTTCCTGGCATCAATTTTAATATATGTATGTGAGTAGGTGTTAAGTATCAGCACCTAAGTCCCTAGGATGTCAGTGAATGTGCTAGGTGTTGTCTCTCAGCCAAAGCAAGGGCATACCAAGCACACCTATATCTGCCTACAGGGACATCAGCAGGGGCTTCCTCCTCTGAGTCCTCCTGTGACTATGACTGTGGTGACATAGGTGCTGGTGGGAGGCTGTGTATCCATTCCCTTTGCTGATCCTGCTGCAGCTGTGTATGTAGGATCATATTGTGTAGCATAGCACATACTGTGAACATATGTGCACATATTGTTGGAGAGTACTGCAGGACTCCACCAGACATATAGAGACACCAGTACCATAACTTCAGAAGCCCAAGCACATGCTCTATGGTGTTCCTAGTTTGTACGTGTGCCTCATTATGGCATTTTTTTTACGGGTGAGTATGCATTTCGGATGGCTGTCATCATCCATGGTTTCAGGCCATAGCCAGCATGCCCCAGTAAATATGCATGTGGGATGCCCACCCCTACAGCAAACATCTGGTACAGCTGTTATGCATGCCATATATGGGAGTTATGATAACTGCCAGGGCAGCCACCATACACATTCATGATAATCCCCTGGGCATTGCACATGACCTGGCAGTTGATGGAGTGGTACACCTTGTGGTTGATGTAGATACTATCCTCGTCACCACGTGGTGCCCTGATGTGTACATGAGTGCAATCTATGGTATCCAGTACTTCAGGGTAGTGCGCTACATGGTAGAAGTGTTGAATAGTGTTGGCCACTTGCCTCAGCAGTGAGGGGAAAAGAAATGTTCTCACTGGTATGTGGTAGTATGGCATCCAGGAACTGGTGGAGTACCCTGTATGCAGATGTCTGTGAGACCCCCATCCTGTCCCCCATTGATCTTTGGAAGGTACCTGTAACTAGTATTCTAAGGGCTACACATACCTTTGTTTCCACTGGGATGTGTTCCCCTTTATTGGCTCTGGGTCTGAGCGGAGGGCAGCAGAGGTCAGTGAGTTCTTGTAGTATGTCTCTGTCCACCCTGTAGTGCTGTACAATCTCCAACTCATGTAGCTCTTGAAGCCCCTGGGCCGGAACACTCTTCTCCTTCTCTGTCTAGGTCTATTGTCAGCAGCAGCAGCAGCAACAGCATTGACGTCAGCATCTAGCACACACAGTTGTAGCAGATCTGCAACAGCCCCTAACATTATCTCAGTTAAAATTCCAAACTCTGTACTCCTATAGTCCAGAGTATTGGAGACAAATCAGAATATAGGGTATCTGCATACTTTATACAGTGCTGCTGTAGGTACAGAATGTGTGATTAGCTAACTATGATGCATTCCATCTGCCTACAACATAATTAACTTCATTTCATGGCCCTATTTCAGTGCACAACACTGCCCACAGTGCCACTGATGCAGCATAGCTTAGAAAAGGGTAAAAACTAATTGAATACATCCAGTTTACAGACATGCTCAGCAAGGTGGTGTGCCCAGCAAACATGCACACTGAAGCTTAAAAGAACTTAGAAGTCAGTGGACACCCCCACAATGTCATCTACATCTTATGTAAACATCAATATGGGTCTAAGCCTACAGGAAGGGGATATGTGGACACGATTACTCCTTTCTACTATTCAGTAACTCCACCTCATTTGCATTCATATCCATGCTTACAGCCTGGAAACTACATGCTTCATAGCCCTATCAAGTTAGCAACAGTATCAATGCACCATTGTAGGGACCCCACACAAAGTCCTGTAATACATTTCTGTCACATAATATTAATTTTATTTTTTTTTCCATTTTTTTATTTTTCTATAAAGCATGTTTGCACAATGTAGCAAACATGCAGAGATTATTAAAAACAAAAAAAAAATAATTTAACTTATTTCCTTAAAACATTTTCTGACATACAGGATAATAGTTTAACTCATATGTGTGTGTGGTATTACATTTTTTGGGGATTACTGTCCATATATCTACAGTTTTACACCCCCATTTGTCTATCTACACTCCTGTATGTGAAATTTTTTTGCATATACTGCAGACACTGACAAGGGATCTGAACAGATGCTTATTGGATCATTTGCATGAGCTTCACCTGCTTATAAGGCAGTTTGCATGCCATGAAAGTTTCCGTGTTTGCTTGTGCATGGGTGCAGCTCAGTAGCACTTACTGAATCTCAAAATGTTCGTATCCGTATAAACAGCATGGTGTGAAGCCTACACAAAAACAAATGTGTAGGCTTTATTAAATTCCCCCCAGCATCTTCCAGTTCAGTAAGTGAGGACTAGCATGATAGTTCTTGTTGTACACAGTTTAAATGAATGAAAGAAGATATTAGGATAGTAGGATAGATGTGCATATTATCCTTGATGAGATGAGCAAAGACATAACCAGTATTATTTCAAATGTAATTATAATTGTGATTTAAACTTTTGTAGAATATCTGCAAATCACAGAGCTAGACCAATGTTATTCCAGAATACAGAGACATAGCTGTAATATACAGCATAACCAGATGCATTGCTAGAGTTGCTAGTGAAGGGAAGGAATGCATCCTTAGAGCATAGATCCTTGTATGGTTATTAATAAAATTAGTTTAGGCTATTATAGGCTACTATTAGTTGGGAATACACATGGTAATTGTGTATTCCCATCCAGCTGAGGTGTCCAAAGCCAGGCAGTGGTAAGATCTGTAGGAAAGGTCGGCAGCAAAACTGACTATGCTGCACTTCTGAGTGTGCCAACCTTTGGATGTAATGCTAAACCAAGGCCCCATCTGGCTGAGATGATGGTAGTGCATGTAGATATTAAAGATCCCTTGGTAACTATTGAAAAAAGTAGTCTTTTATTTATTTACATCTTTTTACAATATATACATATTTGCATGTATATATTTATACGTTTACAGAATTGTTTAAAATATTTTTTTTCATTTTTTTCATTTTACACATCAAACTATTGTTCATATGTACATATGTTTTAATTTTACCCCCCCCCAACTCCTTTTTTCCTTAACTGTAGTCTAATCTTTTTAGTATGAATGACAATGTCCAATTTCCATTAAACAAAAGTTCATGTATCCTCTCACTCTACTCATTGAATAATATTCATAGTACTTAAAACACTTTGTTTATCCAAATCCAGTTTTGATTTGTTGCTTGTATTCTCATAATAACCACATCAACCATATCCATATTTTTACCGTCATTATTCCTAAAGTTTCTAAAAAAAATTCTGTACAAATTTACATAATTTGTTCCACAGTTGTTTAACTTTATTACATTAAAAAAAATGTTCTGTTGTTTCTTTTTTGCAGAACACAAACACATCCTTTCCCTTTTCTTTTTGTAGGACATATTTGCTTTATTGGTATTTTTCTATTCCCAATCTCCAGAAAAAATCTTGACATTCAACATTATGACCATACCATGTATTTTTTCTAATTGTTTTGATCTTTTCTTCTGGAATATTTTCCATGGATTAACTCAATATAATATTTCTCATCATTTTTATACAATGTTTTTCTATATTCTTCTACTTCATCAGTCTATATTCTCCACAGTTTTATCTTTTGTTGGAAATTATGTATTTCTTCATTATATCATTTGTTTACTCTTTTATCGCTTCTTGTTACTTTCCACAATTCTTTATACTTATATTTGAATACTGTTATTACTAAATGATTTGAATAATCTTGTTGCTAAATTATTTTTTCATTTAACCATTTCAAAACTTTATACAACTTTAATAATGCAGTATTGCAGTATATACTTTTGGATTCAACATACCTAATCCTCCTCCCTTGTTCATGTATAATACACCTCTTTTAACAGGATTTAATCTAGATATCTTTTTACTATTTTCCCAATAGATTTTTTCCTGTTACCACTTTCCAAATTTATATCTTCTTTGTTGCTATCTTGTAATTCTAATGCCTTTCCTTCATCGTTTTTAATATCTCCCTTTTTCTTCTAATGTTTCATCTATTTCTATCTCTTCTTCATCCCTGATCTTTTTTTATCATTACTCTGATTTACAATTCATGGTTCATTCTCTTTCTTTACAATTCATTTATATGTGTCCCATTTTTATTAATTTATAATATTCAAGCTCACATTTCTTTGCTTTGTGTACTGTTTTACCACATGTATAACATTTCTTTTCATCACAATTAATAATTAGATGACCTTCTTTTCCAAAAAAAAATGCTGTTTGGATATCCCCAATATTTTACAACTTCCCTGTTACCTTCAATATTTATAATACCCCGAATGTGTAAATCTTTTTCCATTTCCATTTTTAAAATAACATTGCAATCCCTTGCCCCAGTCCATAAACCCCTAATATCATAAACATTTCAAATGTCTATTACTTTTTTACATACACTTTTTAAATGTGATTTTATAGTCTCTCTTTCCACATTGGTTCAAAACTATATATTTTATTTTTGTTCTTCTAAAATGATGCTTTAATCGCATAGTCATTTCAGGGATTATTATTTGGTCTTTATTCATACAAAAACTTTAACATACCTTATACAGTTTAAATATATGTCACAAAATGTCTCTATTAAT
>NC_056744.1:164011466-164016466 GCF_019279795.1 Protopterus annectens | reverse complement strand
ACACACATGCACACACACACACACACACACACACACACACACACACACACACACACACACACACACACACACATGCGCGCACACATGCACACCCACAGAAAAATGTGTAGTTGTCCAAAACAGTACATCTTGCAGTGGGAGAATTTAGATTGCAGTGAGACTAAGGCTTTTGTGGTTAAGTTGTTTTTGAAAATCTGCGTATGTTTGCACTGGTAAAATGAGGAATTTACAAGGATAAGGAAACGGTTCAATTTTATTAACTGTAACTCCACCAGCCATTTTAGATTTTCAGTCAGCTCTTAGGATGCTATAGACTGGTGATAGAAATTGTTCATCTTTGATTGCAGGTATTAGTCACTTTTCAGAAGCTATAAGAATGTCTGGAGAGAAGTCTATTTAAAGTTTATCACATATGCTTCTAAGACTAACATTGAGGAATTTTAGTCCATTTGGGTGTATTGTGTTGGATATAATGTTACTAAACAGTGCTGAGCAGCACCCAAATTAGGGAAAATATCACCACAAAGTTGCAGAGCAGAAATAAGTAGAAATTGTTGAAAGACTATATCAGCTTGCTTTATTTTTTATATTTTATGACCAATTTAGGAAGTGAAAGCTAGTATTTTAAGTATTTTGGTTTGAAGAAATTAATGCAATTGTTATAGATATTGAAGGATGTGGTTATGGGTTTTTAAGAAAGTGATCATAGCAGGATGCAGTGTAAGCAGGGTCCAGGCAGTGTTGGTGATGATAAGATGCAATGTGTGCAAAAAAAGGAGTAAAGCAATTTGGAAAACTTTAGAAAAATCAACTGAGGGAAAAAGCAGGAATAATGGAAGAAAATTCAAATATTGTTATGACAATGTAAATTGAAAAGCAAAGATAAATCTATCAACAGTAGTGAAGAAGGAAAGCAAAGTATGGTTGCAACTATTGCTCCTAGGTTGCTAATACACTAATTTAAGGACACATTAAGCAGTGGAAAAATGAGTGAAAGAGAGAGTGCTAATAAGAATATATTATTCTTATAAAGAAATGCCAGCAAATACTTTTAAAAATGTGTGAATTATAGTACACAAAAGTATTATTAGGATGTTATTGTGATTAGGATGATAATTTTGAGAAATAAGAGCAAATTAGACTGTAAGAAAGTCATCTGGACCATATATATTTGAGTATGGATAGTGTCGATAAGATTATAGGAGTAGGAGTTGAGAGTTGCATAATGGATGTTTAGTGAGCGGGTGGTAGGAAGGTTAAAGTAAGTGTGGTGTTGGGATGGGGAATTCTGAGAAGGATTGAGTAGACTGGCGAGCATATAATTATGGAGAGTGCTTACAAGAGTATAAAGGTAATGTAAAGGAGTCGATGGAATCTAGGGCAAGGCTTACAGCCTGGAAACTACATGCTTCATAGCCCTATCAAGTTAGCAACAGTATCAATGCACCATTGTAGGGACCCCACACAAAGTCCTGTAATACATTTCTGTCACATAATATTAATTTGTTTTTTTTTCCATTTTTTAATTTTTCTATAAAGCATGTTTGCACAATGTAGCAAACATGCAGGGATTATTAAAAACAAAAAAAATAATTTAACTGATTTCCTTAAAACATTTTCTGACATACAGGATAATAGTTTAACTCATATGTGTGTGTGGTATTACATTTTCTGGGGATTACTGTCCATATATCTACAGTTTTACACCCCCATTTGTCTATCTACACTCCTGTATGTGGAATTTTTCTGCATATACTGCAGACACTGACAAGGGATCTGAACAGATGCTTATTGGATCATTTGCATGAGATTCACCTGCTTATAAGGCAGTTTGCATGCCATGAAAGTTTCCGTGTTTGCTTGTGCATGGGTGCAGCTCAGTAGCACTTACTGAATCTCAAAATGTTCGTATCCATATAAACAGCATGGGGTGAAGCCTACACAAAAAAAAATGTGTAGGCTTTATTAAATTCCCCCCAGCATCTTCCAGTTCAGTAAGTGAGGACTAGCATGATAGTTCTTGTTGTACACAGTTTAAATGAATGAAAGAAGATATTAGGATAGTAGGATAGATGTGCATATTATCCTTGATGAGATGAGCAAAGACATAACCAGGATTATTTCAAATGTAATTATAATTGTGATTTAAACTTTTGTAGAATATCTGCAAATCACAGAGCTAGACCAATGTTATTCCAGAATACAGAGACATAGCTGTAATATACAGCATAACCAGATGCATTGCTAGAGTTGCTAGTGAAGGGAAGGAATACATCCTTAGAGCATAGATCCTTGTATGGTTATTAATAAAATTAGTTTAGGCTATTATAGGCTACTATTAGTTGGGAATACACATGGTAATTGTGTATTCCCATCCAGCTGAGGTGTCCAAAGCCAGGCAGTGGTAAGATCTGTAGGGAAGGTCGGCAGCAAAACTGACTATGCTGCACTTCTGAGTGTGCCAACCTTTGGATGTAATGCTAAACCAAGGCCCCATCTGGCTGAGGTGATGGTAGTGCATGTAGATATTAAAGATCCCATGGTAACTATTGAAAAAAGTAGTCCTTTATTTATTTACATCTTTTTACAATATATACATATTTGCATGTATATATTTATACGTTTACAGAATTGTTTAAAATATTTTTTTTCATTTTTTTTCATTTTACACATCAAACTATTGTTCATATGTACATATGTTTTAATTTGAACCCCACCCAACTCATTTTTTCCATAACTATAGTCTAATCTTTTTAGTATGAATGACAATGTCCAATTTCCATTAAACAAAAGTTCATGTATCCTCTCACTCTACTCATTGAGTAATATTCATAGTACTTAAAACACTTTGTTTATCCAAATCCAGTTTTGATTTGTTGCTTGTATTCTCATAATAACCACATCAATCATATCCATATTTTTACCGTCATTATTCCTAAAGTTTCTAAAAAAATTCTGTACAAATTTACATAATTTGTTCCACAGTTGTTTAACTTTATTACATTAAAAAATGTTCTGTTGTTTCTTTTTTGCAGAACACAAACACATCCTTTCCCTTTTCTTTTTGTAGGACATATTTGCTTTATTGGTATTTTTCTATTCCCAATCTCCAGAAAAAATCTTGACATTCAACATTATGACCATACCATGTATTTTTTCTAATTGTTTTGATCTTTTCTTCTGGAATATTTTCCATGGATTAACTCAATATAATATTTCTCATCATTTTTATGCAATGTTTTTCTATATTCTTCTACTTCATCAGTCTATATTCTCCACAGTTTTATCTTTTGTTGGAAATTATGTATTTCTTCATTATATCATTTGTTTACTCTTTTATCGCTTCTTGTTACTTTCCACAATTCTTTATACTTATATTTGAATACTGTCATTACTAAATGATTTGAATAATCTTGTTGCTAAATTATTTTTTCATTTAACCATTTCAAAACTTTATACAACTTTAATAATGCAGTATTGCAGTAAATACTTTTGGATTCAACATACCTAATCCTCCTCCCTTGTTCATGTATAATACACCCATTTTAACAGGATTTAATCTAGATCCACATATAAATGAGAAAAATATTTCTTACAAAGATTTATCTTATCTTCTAGGAATCATAACAACACTTGATAAATATGCTCTTTTTCTTATTAATACTGAATTCATCAGACTTACTTTTTTCTTATAAGTCAGTCTATACAGTTCCATAATACAGAGAATTCCTTTGATATTATATCACATCCCTTCTTATTGACTTCTTTATAAAAAAATTTACTTTTAAAAGTGGCATTTCTTTCATACAGAATTGCATACCTGCTAGTATTAATATGTCTCCCATTCCTTTACATTTTTCTTTATTTAAGGTTATACCTATTTCATTTAGAAAATCAAATAAATAAATTATAACTTCTCTCATCCATTCTCTGTTTTTAATAGTTATAATAATATCATCTGTGTATGACATCATAACTGGTCTCTCAACATCCTTATGATATTAAGCTTTGCATTCTTCATTTTTTATTAATTTCCCTAATTATTGTTTTCATAACTAAGACAAATACAAATATTCATATCTATTTCTTTACTAAACCAACCATTCACTAAGATTTTTAATTTATTATTAAAATATGCTATTATGAACACCTGATAATTTCATTGCTGATATTATACATTTCAATTATTTCCCACAGCATATCATGTTACACTGAGTCAAAATGCTTTATTAATATCACCTACCATTAGTTTTGCATCTTCTTTCCTTTTTGCAATATCATCCACTATTTCTTTCATTATCACTAATAGCTCTTGACGTCACTTTTCTTTTATACCTTCCTCCATTATATATTTCATCTTGTTGTCAAATCTTTTCTGTATTATTTCCATACATATCTTATATTCTGTATTATCTAAAACTACTGGTCTTCAATTCTTTATATTTTCCTTTTTTCCTTTTTTCCATATAAATTTTAATATCCCACTATATAATTCTTTATGATTTAAACGTACATGCAACCATTCTTTAAACATACATAATAAATATTTTTTTTCTACCATTGTTCTAGATTTTTATACATTTCAAATCCAATTCTATCTGGAACAGGTGCCAATGTTATATTGAACTGTTCAAACACATGCTTTCTAATTTGTATAGTGTAATCTCTTTTTTTCAATCTCCCTATTACTTTGTTCAGATTTTTTTTTTACTTCCCATGTCCTTAGTCTTGGTCTCTTTTTCTTACTAAAAAAAAATCTTCTTCAGAACTTAGAACAATTTTCAAAAGCTATTGCTGATTTTTCTTTAAATTGTATTCTTTATCTTTCATTTATCACATCACACTACTATCAAAATTCAATATCATACTTAAACATGGTGATACCTCTTCCTATCTCCTTGGAAAAATATCTTTGTTTATATAATAATTCTTTAATTTTATTACGATTTCGGTTGTAAATGGATATCCTTTTTTAATAATATTCTCTACTATTATTATTA
>NC_056744.1:163891466-164006466 GCF_019279795.1 Protopterus annectens | reverse complement strand
TTCCGTAAAACATCCCGGCCAAACACTTCCCGTCCCGTTGCTGCACTGCATAAGCACGGATTTGAGATATTTGAATTTGCGCTTAGACACTTTCGAGAGACACTGAAATTCGGACTTTCAGTATTTCAGGATTGTAAAGGGGAGCTATCTATATCTATATATATATATATATATATATATATATATATATATATATATATTTTTTTTTTTTTTTTAAACTAAAACGTGAGTACTGTAGTGCTCCATGCAGGCAAGGTAAACTGTAGCAACTGTTTTCTACATTTGTAACAACAAGTTTGCTATATCGTAAACAGAAGAATTTTTTTAAACTACAATATGAGTGGTGTAGTGCTCCATGCAGGCAGGGTATAAGCTGCCTCAACTGTTTGCTACATTTGTAGCAAGTGGTTAGCTACAGTTTAAAAATAATATTTTTTTAACTAAAACATGAGTGCTGTAGTGCTCCATGCAGACAAGCTGTAAAATGTAGCAACTGATTACTATATTTGTAGTAAACAGTCTGCTGCTCTTTAAAAGAAGACATGATTAAATATGTTAATGGAGGGTTGGAGCAGGGCATAGAAATGGGGCCTGTATGTCTTGGGTGGAGGGAGGGTATGTCATGCATCTGGCCACCTGGTTGGTATACTAACTGTAATAAGCTAGTCACTTTTAGTCACTTTTTTTTTTTGCTCCTCACTTGAAGAGTGAGTGGTGTGATGCTGGCTGAACCAGCTATGCTTAGGAGATTTTTTTTATAGTGAGTTAGACAGTTGGTGAGTTACATGAAGGTTGATATATAAAGGTTTCTCAGAGTTTATATGGCATTTAGTAGACTTCATGGTGGTCTATAATGTTATACATTTTTCTGAGTTTTGGACATGTTTTCAATACTTCATTCCTATCCCTGATGAATTGCTTTTATTTTAGTGGTAGCCAGGGGCCAGGATTGACTTCATCTTTTTTTTTTTATCTGAATGGAACTTGTTCATTTACAATGCAAATAATAATTTTGTTAAAATCATGGATAACTGAATTTAGGAGAATAGTTTTCATTAAGTTCAAATGACTGAGTTTCAAGTTGGAAATCAATGTGTATGTCTAAAATTTGGATGGGTTCTTAAAAAGGTTAAAATGGTATTTTATTTTGGGGGGGGTGTATAGTTAAGGAGCATGATAGCAAATATAGGGTGATGGCTACATAGCATGTTGGATAGAAGTTTACCCTTAGTGTTTTTATTGAGATCAGAAGTTAGTATCCAGTCAAGAACTGACTCCTTTAATCTTGGGATTATTATGTCTAGTTAGGATATTAAAGAGTTGTGCACAGCTGAATAGGTTTATAGAAAAAGGTGGACAGTTGCACATGTGGTATGCTTGTTAATATTTTAGTTGCCTAATATTAGAGTCACACACGTGCGCACACACATATGCACACACACACACACATATGCACACACACACACACACACACACACACACACACACACACACACACACACACACACAAAAATGTGTAGTTATCCAAAACAGTACATCTTGCAGTGGGAGAATTTAGATTGCAGTGATGCTAAGGCTTTTGTGGTTAAGTGGTTTTGGAATATCTGTGTATGTTTGCACTGCTGAACTGAGGAATTTACAAGGATAAAGAAACAGTTCAATTTTATTAACTGTAACTCCACCAGCCTTTTTAGATTTTCAATCAGCTCTTAGGATGCTATAGCCTGGTGAAAGAAATTGTTCATCTTTGATTTCTGGTATTAGTCACGTTTCAGTAGCTATAATAATGGAGAGAAGTCTATTTAAAATTTATCACATATGCTTCTAAGACTAACATTGAAGAGTTTTAGTCCATTTGGGTGTATTGTGTTGGATATAATGTTACTAAACAGTGCTGAGCAGCACACAAATTAGGGAAAATATCACCACAAAGTTGCAGAGATAAGTAGAAATTGTTGAAAGACTGCATCAGCATGCTTTATTTTTTATATTTTATGACCAATTTAGGAAGTGAAAGCTAGTATTTTAAGTATTTTGGTTTGAAGAAATTAATGCAAGTGTTATAGTTATTGAAGGATGTGGTTATGGGTTTTTAAGAAAGTGATCATAGCAGGATGCAGTGTAAGCAGGGTCCAGGCAGTGTTGGTGATGATAAGATGCAATGTGTGCAAAAAAAGGAGTAAAGCAATTTGGAAAACTTTGGAAAAATCAACTGAGGGAAAAAGCAGGAATAATGGAAGAAAATTAAAATATTGTTATGAGAATGTAAATTGAAAAGCAAAGATAAATCTGTCAACAGGAGTGAAGAAGGAAAGCAAAGTGTGGTTGCAGCTATTGCTCCTAGGTTGCTAATACACTCATTTAAGGACACATTAGGCAGTGGGAAAATGAGTGAAAGAGAGAATGTTAATAAGAATATATTCTTCTTATAAAGAAGTGCCAGAAAATAATTTTAAAAAATGAGTGAATTATAGTACACAAAGGTATTATTAGGATGTTATTGTGATTAGGATGATAATTTTGAGAAATAAGAGCAAATGAGACTGTAAGAAAGTCATCTGGACAGTATATATTTGAGTATGGATAGTGTCGATAAGATTATAGGAGTAGGAGTAGAGAGTTGCATAATGGATGTTTAGTGAGCGGGTGGTAGGAAGGTTAAAGTAAGTGTGGTGTTGGGATGGGGAATTCTGAGAAGGATTGAGTAGACTGGCGAGCATATAATTATGGAGAGTGCTTACAAGAGTATAAAGGTAATGTAAAGGAGTCGATGGAATCTAGGGCAAGGCAGAGGAGTGTGGTGGAGGTGAGAATAGTGAAGCTGAGTATAGTGGGGCTATTATCACCTCTGGGAGCATATTTCTTTAGTGAACAATCTGAGAAGAAAGATGGTTGAGCCTGTTTCCAGGTCATTTACAGTACAGTTTCCAATCTGAGTTTTGCAATCAGTGCAGAACAGTAAAATATCTGAATAGAGGGCTTTATATAAAAAGAGAGATTATGTATTAGACATTAGGAGTAATATCTAGCAATGCCAACAATATTGCATAGATTGTGTACTGAATAATACAAAGAGACAGACAGTTGAACAACTCCCAAGGACTAGCCTTCCCAGTTGTGTTGTGGCAGTCTCTCTGGGATGATTACCATGCAGGAAGGAGCATCAGAGAGGTGAAGAATTCAAATGGGGAGGGTATGGATCAGAATCACAGTACAAAGCAATTGTACCTACACCAATTAGGGATGAACTATACAATCCTATTAAGTGTAGTTGGAAAATAAATTAGCATGCTGTATTCAGAGTGTACTTTACAGTTAGTGATGAGATATTTTCTTTTACAAAAGCATTATTTTCAATATTACTTCATGGATTGTTACAAGGGGGAAATCCTGATCATGGCAGGAAATAACTGATGGAATGGCAAATGGAGGTCCACAGATCTAGAAAACAGATGAGAGAAAAATAAGTACAAAATTAATTGTCAGTGCACATAGGGCAATAAAATTGACTACAGAATAATCATTTTTGTGAGCACCTTAGAATTAAAATCAATATAGCAATACATTATAAACTGAGCCAAATCCATTAGACAGTAACATTTCATGGTAAAATAGATGACAAAATATTGAGAAAAGTGCAGCTGTATAAGTAAACTTACCATGTCACTAGAGTTCATATAAATCACTGCTGCAGTAACCTAAGCTATTTGGGTTATATGCTGTGAAGGATATGACCAAATGAGCAGCTTTACAAAGCTTTAGGGTGTGTTCCATGTGCTCTAACTGCTGGGAGCTTGAGCAGAGCTCCATATTAAAGGCAGTTAAGAGTCAAAAGTTTCAACGCTTTCTTGCCTCAATAAATAATCAGTAGCCCTGAAAGAAAAAGTATAGGTATACATGTGTGTGTGTATGTGTGTGTGTGTGTGTGTGTGTGTGTGTGTGTGTGTGTGTGTGTGTGTGTGTGTGTGTGTGTGTGTGTGTGTGTGTGTGTGTGTGTGTGTGTGTGTGTGTGTGTGTGTGTGTATAGTGAGAGAGAGAGGGAGAGGGAGAGATCTGTATCTATATATATCCACACTCTGGTAATACAAAAACAACCAAAGAACAAAAATGAAGGGAGAGGACAGCTACTGTAAAAGTAATCGGTTAAAACGTCTACTGTTATGGTATGTTTACTTGCATAACTGTACTATATTCAACATTCAGTCACTGGTGCAGTAGCCTGACAATACAAAAAGGTCAATAGTAAGCAAATTAATCCCTAACTAACATACCTACCCCCCACACACGTAATCCTTAGCAACCTCCTTACTAACATACCCCACCATATATGTGTCCAAAGAACTCAGGGATAAAAGTGGGTTAGTTTCATAGTTTCATAGATTCATAGTTTGGTACTAGGCTATATGCCCTGGGGCATTTATAAGCCTAGCCATAGTGATGTGGCTTTCGCCACCCCATGTAATGGTACAAAAGTGTACAGTATAGATTTAGAATACTGTGCCTCTGTCTAGTAGTGACACAGTGAAGACCTCCTTACATAATAGAATTAGTTTACTGTGCCTCTGTCTAGTAGTGACACAGAGATGACCCCTGGGGTAAACCTATGATCTTCCATCCACTCTTGAAGAGAGTCAGTGAGGGGCTCTGCCTAACATGAACTGGGATTCTGTTCCAGAGTATGGGAAGCCTCTGAGTTATGAATCTGTCCCTCCAGCATGTCCTATTCATATTTGTGCTGAGGTTTAAATCTTTAGCTCTTGTGGTTCTGATGGATTTGGATTTTTTGAGGTGGTGCATGTCCATCAATTCCTGATTGGACATGGCCTTGTACATCAGGCACAGATCACCTCTGAGCAGGCGGTATGCTACTGAATAGAGCTGGAGTTTCTTTAGTCTGGCAGCATATGACATATGTTGGAGACCCTTGATCCTCTTGGTGAGGTACTTTTGGGGTATCTCTAGCTGTTGCAAGTGCCGGGTGAGGTACATACCAAATGGGGTATTGTACTCAATCATGAGCCTGATAAGGGAGGAGTATAGGGGTACAATGACCTCCTTTGATCTGGATGTGAATCCCTTCATGATAAGGTGGGCAAGGTAGAAAGTCTTTCTAACCACTTTGGCAATGTGGGTGTCAAATGAGAGGTCACTATCGACTTGGGTCCCCAGGTCTCTGATTACTTTTTCCGTACTCAGTGGGTTACTGTCTATGTGATAATTTGTGGGTACTTTGTTTTTCCCAAAGAGGATGACTATACATTTTCTGGCATTTAGTTTAAGGCCATGACTCCAGCACCAGTTGTCCGTTTCAGTGAGGCCTTTCTATAGGATGTATGTGTCAGCTGGTGTATCGACTATGGCGCCTTGATTGCAGTCATCTGCGAACTTTGTCAGCCACAACCCTCCCATGTTTGCTTTCACATCTGAGAAATAAATGCCGAACAAGAGGGGTCCCAGGACAGAGCCCTGTGGGACACCACTTGTGACTGGCTTTGAGTCTGACATGGCTCCAGCGATTTTGACTTTATGGGGTCTATCCTTTAGCCAGTTTGCCACCCATCTGGTGATATATGGATTTACATTTAAGCTGTTGAGCTTGTCTATGATGCCAGAGTGGGGTATTGTGTCAAAAGCTTTAGCCAAGTCCAGGTAGGCTGTATGGACTGCTTTGCCCTCGTCAATGGCTCTAGTGACTGTTTTGAAAAAGTCAACCAGGTTCAAAAGGCAGGATCTGCCCTTTACAAAGCCAAACTGGGTGGGATCAAGTGTCTGTAAGTCCCCAGTGTCTTTGTTTATGAGTTCCGTAATGATTCTTTCCATAGCTTTGCAGACCAGGCTGGTTAAGGTTATGGGGCGGTAGTTACCAGGGTCTGTAGAGGTGCCTCCTTTGTGGAGTGGGACTACTGTTGCTGTACGCCAGTGTTCAGGTACATATCCTGTAGTAAGGCTACTGTTAAATAGATTTTTTTACGTGCAGGTTTAGCTCCTCTTGGAGTTCACGTAGCACACAACCCGGGATACCGTCAGGTCCCATTGATGCTGTGTTTTTAGCTTTGCTGAGGGAGGTTCTCACCTAGACATCTGAGATGACAGGGAGGTTACATTCATCTGGGATAAGTATTTCTTCTTTTGGGGGTGAGGGGGGGGGGGATTTGCACTGAACCTGTCTGCCAGAATGTTGGCAATATCTGTGGGTTCAGTGTATTTTTTGTCATTGTGAACTAACTCTGAACATATATGAGGGTATCCGCCCAGGTTTCTAACATAGCTGAAGAAGGCCTTGTGGTTATCTTTAGTGTCCATAGCGATTTTTCTCTCAAAGTTGGCCTTGGATGTTTTTATGAGAGAATGTAGCTTTCTACTAGTGCTGATCAGAGATGCCTTCTCTTTATGGGATTTTGCTCTGTCGTGCAGTAGGTTCCTTCTTTTGTTATACAATTTGTTTATGGCTGGGGTCCACCAGACAGGATGCCTGCCCTTGGCGGAGAGGGTCTTGGTTTTATTTGGGATTGCATGATCCATGCATTCTTGGAGATGTCCGTAGAAAGCATTTGTGAAGGATTCTGCATTGTGGGATATGGTTTCCACTGGCCCAGTGGGCTTAGAGGATACCATCTCAGTTTTAAGAAGTGTAAAGTCAGCTTTTGAGAAGTTTTTCACTGTAGTCTTTTGTGTTGGGGGTGGAGGTGGGATATGTATATCCAGGGTGATTAGTTTGTGGTCAGATCTCACTAGTGAGGGGTATACTTCCGGTGTGGAGCACTTTGTCCCCATGTTTGTGATGATCAGGTCTAGTATATTATCTCTCCTTTTGGGAGAGGTGACTAGCTGTTCCATTGCATTTGAATTTATGAATTCCAGGAACCTTTGGGCTAGGGTGTTTGGGCTAGAATAATGCACCCAGTCTATGTTAGGGTAGTTAAAGTCTCCGAATATGATGGTGTTTGGTGAGACATTCATATCCTCCAATGTCTTCAGGAAGGCTGAGTGGGGTTCCTGAGATTGGGAGGGTGGTCTGTAACATGCTACCAGTTGTATAGCAGTTTTGCCTACGGTTAGTTGCACCTGGATGGTCTCTGATGCTTCATGTGTTGCCACTAACCTGGAGGTGTGGGTGTCCTTGATGAATATGGACACTCCCCCTCCCTTTTTGGTTTGGCCCGAGTTTTGGGGCTGAAAAGCATGATACGAGGTATAGCCTGGTAGTGATGGGGTGCTCTCAGGAGCCTTGAACCAGGTTTCAGTTACTGCACAGACATCAATGTTCTCCATACTGAGGAGTGCTTCGAGAGCCTGCATCTTGAGATTTAGACTTCTGGCGTTGAGCAGCATTGCCCTTAATTTTTTTCCATTTTTGTTTTCTAAGGAGGTGGGTTTGTCTTTTGAACCTTGCCTAAAAAAGACACTATGGGGGAGGCAAGAGCCTTATCCAATATCCGGAAGCCCAGTGGTGACAGATGCAAGCCGTCCCTTGCGAAGCAGCATGGCTTGTCCAGCATGTCATCCCAAGCAGACAGACATTGGATCCCCCTAGAATGACACCAGTATTTGAGCCAATTATTAAAGCTGATCATCTTGTCTTTGTATTGTGGCATCATTCTTGGTGAGGGCAAGATGCTGCTCAGGGTCAGGTCATACCAGCCTGGGCTACATAATCAGCGAGCTCCTCTATGTCTCTTTTCATGTAGTCCAGGGAGGTACATCTCAGGTCATTCACGCCGGCATGGACAATGACAGAGTCATATTTGTACTTGCTTTGGAGTGACCTGTGTGCGTGTGTTATGTGGCGGATCTTAGCTCCTGATAAGCAGCTCACCATTACCCTCTCCTTGTTCAGCCTGGTAAGCGGAACGTCAGTGTGTCTGACTATAGAGTCACCTATTACTAGTGTATCAGGCATGGTGTTTGGCCTTAAGGGCTGTGATTGTTTGACACACTGATTTATTGAAGTATGTGTTGCATGTATTATGTTTTGAGGTGGTGGATGTTTGGGTGTCTGCTTTGGGAGCCTCTGTTGTTTTGGTAAGTTTTTTGTTAGAGCCTCCGGGCATGTCTTTGTGTTATTATGTGTTTAGTTTGCAGTTGTGGTAGGTCTATGTGGGACTGGGTTTGGTGTGTGTGTGGTTACCTTCTCCTCCTGTCTGGTCTTGCCAGTCCTGAGTTGAGAGAGTTCAGCCTCCAGTTTGGCTATATAGTTGCATCTCTCACATGTATTTGTGTTTGTTGGGAGGAGGAGGAGAGGGTTGTCTGTGTACATGAGACAATTGCAGCATTGTCTCAAGATTCCCAGATCAACCAGCTGAACCGGAGAGGATGCTAGTAATCTACCACTCGACATGCTAGAATATTATAAGGGAGTGCTGTGCCTTTAAGGGAAGTGGGTACTCACAGGGAAGGTGGATGGATGTAGTGCTTATTTTAGTTAGTGAGTGCTTACTTAGAAGAGAGGTTTTGAGAACAAGTTTTAGGCTTATAATAAAGCGATTAGACTGATTATTATAAGAGCAGAGCTTTCTTAAGGGAAAATTTGAAGAGCAGACTTGGCGGAGCCAGAAAAACTTTAACCTTGTTTAACCAGCGCTGCACTATGCGCACAAACGCGCAAAGCTGTGCAAACGCGGATTTTAAACAGGGAACTTCAAAAGAGCTAGAAATGGTCCAAAACAACCAATTACTACAAGCTCTTGTGCTGAGGTCACTCCTTCAGGGACAGATAGGCTGCTCAAGGCTCCCCACTCCCACTGGTGAGCAAAGAAACTTCCTTCTATCCAAGTAAGGCAATGGACACCAGAGGAACTACACCACAGCCCAGAATACAGCAAAGCCTGTATACTGGTCTAAACTAGTCGAGGAGAGGCGGGAAAACAAGGATTTTTTTTTTTTTTTTGTTTTTGAGATAGAAAGCACACAGAAAAGCAGGAAACAGCAATAAATCAGTTACACAGGCAAGCACACTTTAGTGGGCTTCCTCAACAGTTAAATTTAACAAACAAACAAACAACTTTCGACCAATTTTCGACTAAATGAAACTTTAAGTGCAGATAATGTATAATGCAACAAACAGTTAAAAAAACAGTTTAAGCTTGTAAGCAAGAGAAGGTATTTCAGGTAAAAAACAGCAAAAAATACTTAAATCAGGAAAGTAGTCGCTTTTCTCAGTTCTCTGCTGCTAGGACCACTCTGCAGGACCACGAGGAGCTGTTGCTGAGTAGTATAGGTCACATGGCTAGGGTTATAAAGACCATGGTGGTTATTAGCCTAGTATTAACTTAGGATCCTATAAAGGTTAGCTGTTTGGATAAATTACTATAACACAGAAACTTATTGGAAGAAGAAGAAAGTAAATAAAGAATCCAAGTGGTCCTGAAGAATTAGTCCTAGCAAAGTCTGTATTGGACTTGGAAAGGAACCCAGTTTGTAGTTCTTCATAGAAGTATGTATAGAGGACCAAGCTGCTTCCTCTAGAATACTTCTAACACACACCTCTTTCTGGAAAACATAACAAAAAGAAATGACATAAATAAACCATCTAGAAATTTCTGCTTTGACACTGGTTGTCCTTTTCTCTTAACTTCACAGGAGACAAACAACTGATAAGCTTTCTTGAAAGACTGAATTTTGTCTAGGTAGTATTGGAACTGTCTGGGGACATCCAGAGTGCGAAGAATTCTTTCTCCCTTATTTCAAGGTTTTGGAGGAAAATAGGAAGATTAATAAACTTAATCAAGGTAAACTCTGGGACCACTTTAGGTATAGTAGAAGGATGTTTTCTCAGAGAAACCCTCTCTTTGTAGAAAGCGAGATAGGGTTTACTCACCATAACAGCTTGTAACTCAGATCTCTTCCAGCTGAAGAACAATGAGTAAGTCTTCCATGTTAAGAACATCAAATCAGCCAGACAAACTGATTCAAATGGAAAAAGTGTGCTTCTTGAGCACAAAATTCATATGCTGAGGAGCTACCTACTATCTAGGTGGATGGATATGTAAACCCCCTTTGAAAAAAGCTGCTTGTCTTGAGAACAGGAAGAAAGAGGGGGATCCAAGAGCAGACAAGCATAAATGGCTGACAGATAAGGCTTGATAGAAGCATAAGGAATGCCAGAGGGCAGCAGCAAATGCAAATAATTAAGACACTGTGGCAGACAGACCCGGAAAATGCCCTGGTCCTTGGAATGGCTCCAACTAGAAAATCTTTTCCACGTAGATGCATATGATTTCCTAGTAGCAGGATTTTTAGCCTACTTCACTATGTACTGCACATCCTCAGGAAAAAAGTGCCTAAAATGTATCAAAATTTGTCATCCAATCAATTGCAGTGTTTGCAGGTGTGGGTGTATCAAACAACCCTTTGTCTTGTGTGAATGAATCCAGTCTGTGGTTAAGCTTGTGGTAATTGTCCATTGCAAGTTTCAGAAGAACCACTGTTGCCTGAGGCAAAAGGAGTTACAGCTTTTATTGTTGGTGATGCCTTCTACTACCCTGGAAATCAGGGGGAAGAGCAGGAAAGAATACAGAAGCTTTCTCATCCACTGAATTGAGAAAGCATGTACCTTCTAGGCCTGTTTGGTAAAAACTCCTGGAGAGAATTTCTTTAACTGTCTGTTCTGAGAGGAAGCAAACAGATCTACTTGAGGTTTGCCCTGCAGTTGGATCAATTCCTGTAAGTCCCATGGGTGCAGTTTCTGTAAGTCCCATGGGTGCAGTTCCTGTAATTCCCATGGGTGCAGTTCCTGTAAGTCCCATGGGTGCAGTTTATGTAAGTCCCATGGGTCCAGTTCCTGTAAGTTCCATGGGTGCAGTTTCTGTAAAGTTCCATGGGTGCAGTTTCTGTAAGTCCCATGGGTGCAGTTCCTGTAAGTCCCATGGGTGCAGTTCCTGTAAGTCCCATGGGTGCAGTTCCTGTAAGTCCCATGGGTGCAGTTCCTGTAAGTCCCATGGGTGCAGTTCCTGTAAGTCCCATGGGTGCAGTTCCTGTAAGGCCCATGGGTGCAGTTCCTGTAAGTCCCATGGGTGCAGTTCCTGTAAGTCCCATGGGTGCAGTTCCTGTAAGTCCCATGGGTGCAGTTTCTGTAAGTCCCATGGATGCAGTTCCTGTAAGTCCCATGGGTGCAGTTCCTGTAAGTCCCATGGGTGCAGTTTCTGTAAGTCCCATGAGTGCAGTTCCTGTAAGTCCCATGGGTGCAGTTCCTGTAAGTCCCATGGGTGCAGTTCCTGTAAGGCCCTTGGGTGCAGTTCCTGTAAGTCCCATGGGTGCAGTTCCTGTAAGGCCCATGGGTGCAGTTTCTGTAAGTCCCATGGGTGCAGTTCCTGTAAGTCCCATGGGTGCAGTTCCTGTAAGGCCCATGGGTGCAGTTCCTGTAAGGCCCATGGGTGCAGTTCCTGTAATTCCAATGGGTGCAGTTTCTGTAAGTCCCATGGGTGCAGTTCCTGTAAGTCCCATGGGTTCAGTTTCTGTAAGTCCCATGGATGCAGTTTCTGTAAGTCCCATGGATGCAGTTCCTGTAAGTCCCATGGGTGCAGTTCCTGTAAGTCCCATGGGTGCAGTTTCCATGAGGGTATGTTGTCAAGCTGCTTAGCTTGCTTGCTGCGATGTTTTGCTAAAATGGAATATATAAAGCCCGAAGTGTCAAAATGAGAAGAGTTGCAAACTTCCCAGGCTATCATAACAAGTCTACAAAGGAGGTAAGTGTTGGTTCCCTACCCTATTTTGTTTATGTACCACATCACTGTGATATTATGTTTGAAAACTTGCAAAGATCCTGCAGACCAAAGATGATTTAAGGCTTTCAATGCATTTATTACTGATGTTACCTTTCTGACATTTATGAGATTTTCTCTGCCCTCTTTGCTTCACAGACCTTGTAATTGTATTCCTTTTGAAACTGCTCCCCATGCATGGTCTGAAGTATCCATTGTGATCCAAACCAAAGGGTACAAAGGTCACACAGACAAATCATTCAGTAAAATCTGCAAAGAAAACCCAGCCAAGCTAGAGTTGTCACTGTATGATATATTAATTAGGAGGTTTAATGTATCACAGTGAAAACTCTAGCTTGGCTGGGTTCTCGTACAAATATCCATTTTGACAATCTGAAGAGTAGGTGGAATGGAGAATGGGAAAACTGGATTCAGAGATAACAGGTCTACCTAGCATAAGCCATCCCCCTCCCTCCTTCCTTACAAACCCTAGAAATGGGATCTGAAATGATAAAGGGTGTAGATGCTGAGTTCAGTCTGACATGAAGTATGATTTCATTTTTCTTGTAGAAATTCTGGCTAATGGAATCATTAGAACCATACAACCCATGTACTCCCAAACCCAGAGAAAATCGATGTCTGATACAGGGTTTTCATTGGAAAAATACAGGAAGAACTGTTGGATCATCTCTAGTTAATCTGGAGAAAGAAAAGCTCTTTCCAGGCCAGAATATAACAGACTTCCCAGGAAAACTATTTTGTGAGAAGGTATGAGAGAAGATTTCAGTAAGTTAACTTGAAAAAAAGACTGAGTAAAAGATTGTGAACACTGCTAAGGATTCTTGACAAATCCAAAAAAAATGTGAGACTGCAAATATAAGGCAATTGTCCAGACATGGGAAAGTCTGAATGCCTTAAAGTATGCAATATGTATTTGTAAACATGCTTGCAGCAGTAGTCAAGTGTTAAGACAGAGAACTGATGATATGAGCCAGATATAGAAAATCTTAAGAAATGTCTGAAGTATTAGCCAACGGGGATGTAATGGCAGGCATCATTTAAGCTAGTAAAGGTACAAGAAGCAGCAGTGTCTGATAGGATAACATTTTCAACTTTGGAATCTTGACAAAAAAGTGAGAAATGGAATGTCTAGTACAGGCCTCTATGTCCTTTCTTTCTTTGGCACCAGGAAAAAAAATCCTTGAATAAAGCCCTTTGTCCATCTAGCAGGCAGGCACTGGTTCTATGTCTCCCCGAGATACATTTATTCCAGAACGGGAAGAAACAATGATATTTGGTTTACTTGCAAAGGAGGAAACCCTTGAAAGGAAATGATGGAGGGACTCTCACTGCCAACTATATGCCTGTTGAATGACTTTCAGAACCCATTAATCTGAAACAATCAGGTATCGCAAATGAAGATGTAGGCTCAGAGAAAGGGAGATATTGCCAGAGTGTCTTTGTGTGTGTGGAGGGGGGGGGGGTGGACTGGTGAGGCCTGAAGAGGCAACTAGTCATTCTGACCTTTTGGACTGTCCTTGATTTTTGTAGGCTTTCTTTTCTTTTTGTATTGTTTTTAAAGGCTTGTTTGTTGGGTACTTTTTGTTTGAACTGCTTTCTGAAAAAGCTGAGTATGAAGGAAAAATGTATTTGCCTTATAAAGGAAAGTTTGGAAGATTTTGTTCACTTCTTGAATCAGTTTCCCCATCATCAAATCTCCTAAGCATCTCAGCTGCCGAAGGCTAAATGGGACTTCTTTCTAGGGGAGAGAATATATACAAAGTAATCAAGCAAATTTTCTCACAACTAACCCAGAAGAAGCAACCATGCAGACTGTATCAGCAGCATCATAAGAACGCTTTAAGACATATTTAATACCAAGTGAAACAGATGAAGAGAGAGTAAAATGATGTTTTTGCCTTAGGAGAGGGATTGTTAACAGTTAACCTTTTCACATTCACAGAATACAGAAGTAAAAACTTTTAACATGTGAGCCTGACAGTTTAAAATTCTGAATGTTAAAATTGCAGAAGAATGAATTTGGTCTCCAAATTTGAAAAAAGATCTCCCATCCTTGTCAGTGAGACTTGGATTACCAAAAGTAATTTGTCTAGCAGAAGCAGTTTTGGGCAGAGAAACCACTGCAGGGTCTGCTTTAAGGTTAGAAAACAAGTATTTGTAAGAAAAAATGTGAAAGATAAAAAAGAAGAAAACAAGTATTTGTGATTCTGAAGTAACATGTATACCCTATCAGTCTTGTTAGGGGCAGGAGTTTGATTGTCAGGTAAACTGCAAGTTGTGAAGGAAACATTCTCTAATGCAGATACAACAGGGGGAACAGATGTAGAATAAGGAGTGTCTAACTATTAACAAATGATAATATATTTGCTAAGAAATAGGAATTTCATCCTGATCCCACTGACAACCCTATTTTGTCTTTGATAAAGTTTCAGAAAATGAAAGGCCTTCTGGAGGGAAATCTGAAGCAACACTCTCCCCAGAATCAGAACCTTCAGTTTATGAAGAAAACCATAAAGTATAACATTTTCTCTCCAATCCCTAGTCCACTTGCTGAAAGTCAAAGTCAGAAAGAGAGGTAGCTATTTTTTTCTCTTCCCAGAAAGGGAAGTAGTTAAAATAAAAGCAGAAATCAAGCCCCAAGCAAATCCCAATAGATCTTCCCTGTCCATTGAAATAGGAACAGAGGAAGCCAAGATAATTTCTTTTTGTTTTATTTTGCTGGGGATAGTCCCTGGAACAGGACTGTCCCAATACAGGCATACTCCTCTGGTGTTCAGACACCATTTGCCAACTATATGGTATCTACAGGTTATCTACCCCTTCTCCCAAGAGCAACAAGAGCAACAATACTGCTTCTCCCATGCACATGGAGGGCAACCCTACAGCTGCAGAGAATGTGTCCACCCCTGGTCCTTGGTGGCTGTAGGTGCTACACTAGAAGGCCTGGTGGAAATGATGAGTGGTCCTAGGAGCCAAATCTAGACAGAGTCACCTATCAGTGGCTGAGGTAAAACTGCAGCTAGTTGACACACAAAGACCCCCTGACACTTTTCTTCTTGCAGATGGGAGAAAAAAGAACCAAGAAGACTAGTAACTGCTCCTTAGGTGCAACCATGAAGGTAGACACAAAAATGAGTAGAGCAGTCTAAACGAGTATATAACACAGTGAGAAAGAAAAATGTGTTTCTAGGTAAAAAAAAAACACTGTCATTTCCTGAAAACAACATTTCCTGCTGCTAACACACAACCTCTATAATAGCATGTAACAGAAAATTCAAAAAGAGACTTTACAAGAAAAGTTTCAGCAAGCATTCGCTGTAATAAAATCCCCTCATACAGGATGATAGTCCATACAAAATAGATTTCCTAGCCCAAATAATATTAATATTATTTGGGCTGAAAAACAACAATTTGCCTCAAAAAATACAATAGCTGAATATTTACCACAGTAGGGGACTTAGCTGCCCAAATTGCAGGATTGTTAGCCATCTGTCATTTACTTATTTATTTATTTATTTATTTATTGGCATTTGTTTACCAAAATAGTCCACTGGGCCATCAAAAACCTATTTACAGTGGAGGCCCAGAGAGAAAAGCTCCATAGGATACAAGAAAATATAACAATCATGATAAATTAGTTAAGTTATATACAGTGAGTATAATAGTAAGCAAGTTAACTCAAGAGACTAATAGGCATAGATTAGACATTTCAGTAAAATTCTTACAAATATTCTGTATATAGAATATAATGATTGTAGTGAAACAAATCTAGGAGTATATCAGTTTGTACAATTGTTACTAGCTAAAATTAAGAATGAGATAGTGTTGATGCTTTAGAAAAAGGTGGTAGAGCTGAATGCAGGTGATATTAAAGGCATATGTTACCTAAAGAGGGCAAAATAAATAAAATGAGCATAAAGTGTAAGAATACGAAGGAGACTAGAGATGAGTGGTCAGGATTTAAGAGTTGTGGGTAAGGTACATGCAGCCCCCAGAAGGTGCACACTTCAATGACAAGAAAGCCTGAATTTTATAGAGATCTAAACTGCCTTTTATGTGGTGCGATGTTTCAGCTCCTAACAGTTACAGCACATGGTAGATGCCTTAAAGCTTTATAAACTTAGCTACCTGATCAAAACCATGCCAGGATAAAAGCCAGATTACTTAGGCTACTACACCAGTGATCTATTTTTGGACATCAACTACTGAATATATACTGAAGTAGACTACAGTGTAGTGAGAAAAAGCTTATGCTATTAATATCAAATATACAAGGAACAGTGCAAGCTGTGTACAGAATCATCTGGTTCCATGGAGTGAGAGGGCAAATCTAGCCATGGGCTAAATGCAAGCAGTTTGGCCAGTTTGGCCAGCACAGAACAGCACAAAACTAGGAAATAGTCAAAACTGTGAAGAGAAATAGCATATAGAAGTGAGAAGGATAGACTAAAATGAAAGAGAAAGAAGAAATTAGAGGTAACAAGGAGTATCTGAGAGAAACAGAGCTGAGAGCAAGTAAATCAGTTACATGTGTTTGTGCTTTAATAGACATAAAAGAAGGCAATTGCTGTGGCAATTGAAAGATCCCTGGTTATTTCACTGCAACCACTCAGGCAAAATCTATAGCATGCAGCTGTTTCAAATATGATATGGCAGTGTGCATCCTCAAGACCACTCATTATTGGTTTAACAACTGACACTCGTGGATGAGGTTGGGAAGATTTCATCAGATTTGGGGGGGACTATATAATCCAGGCTAAAGGACTATAATACATTATAAAATTAGTAGTTAATATTGTCTACATTTACATGAAGTCTTGTCAGAGTGCATAGGAGAGCAGTGAGTGGATGCCAACTAAAAAGAGGCTAAAGCTTGAGTCAATTAGCAATAATTTGCTTTAGGAAAAACAAAAAGATTACACAGATTGAAAGAGACAGAAATCTGTAGGAAAACATGCACGAGTCAGGAAAATGGGACTAAGGAATTTAACAATTCTAGGCATGGAACCCTGTGACTACGTAAGAGTTTACCAAAGTCAGCAAACAATGCGATATAGCCTGTGCCACAGAGTGGTCCTTTAGCAAGAAAAGCAGCACTTTTAATTAAATCTCATAAGACATTTGCTAGCTTTTACCAGAGTAATAAAAAAACACCTCAAAGATACATTGTCATCAGTTATTAAATAAACAGTATTTAATTTGCAGGAAAGAAATATTCAGTACAGTCAGAGAGTAAGACATGCAGATTACATTCAGGCAGTGTAACCTTGACAAATATTATAATAGTAGCAACAGTGAAAACACCATAGAAAGCACTGGAATCAATTCTTTGGTGAGTACCTTAATTCCTAGAGAAAGTGGAATCCACTGGAACAAGAGACACATACTGCATGAATTGGGTAGGGACTAGTACATGTAAGAAGTACATCATAATGTAAACACAACCTGTTGGTTGAACTGCTCCCCCATCAGGGAATCCAACACCTATGGAATATGCCTTTCACAACCAAAACAGCTTCCTAACTCCGAAAATAAATACCTTGATGACTACATGGGGACATGCAAATTGAACCCCAGTCTCACCCTGCTGTCCATAATGGACAGGGGACAAAAACATCAGAACTACACTTGGTAGACTACAAATGAACAGCTGGAATGACTATACAGTAGTGATGAATGAACCTATTAATCAGTCACTCAGAATCCAAAGTTCACCTATTGAATCTCATTCAACGTCAAACAAATGCCCTTTCATTGTTTACCACCCTCTTTCCATATGTGATCCCAGGTGATTTCTAAAAGAAGGAGCTACTTGGTCAGGCATACTGCTATATAACTCTTCACAACTCAATCAGTTAAAGATCCAAGCAGGGGGGAAATGATGGGTCTTATTTAGTCAAGCAAAGTATAAGCCAACGTAGGCATTTCTGGTCACGATAATGACTTTTATACAGTTAACCCTTAGGAGAGTAGGAAAGATGTAATGTTTTAGGCAATTACTTTTATTTTTTTATGATTCTTTCAGTATATTGATATATATGATTTTTTGTTGTTTCTGTACCTACATCGTAATAAAACTCTCAAAATGTATAACTTTCATAGGTTCATAGATTAGTACTAGGCAAACTGCCCTTGTGGTCCATTTTAAGCCTAGCCAATTAACCCTTTTGAGAATCAAACCCTGCACATTGCATCTGGAAGGCAAATACTTTTAAGATTTATGCCACCCTCCCACCTTTCAAAATGTATAAAATGGTATGGAGAAGCATGCAAGTATTTAACAGCTGCAGATGTGTCTGTCTGTTCTTTCTAGATATAATAATTAAGGAGAATGTTATAAAACGTTTCAAAGGAAAAAGCAACAGTACCCCAGGTCTGAGGAAATTATGCTGGATAAGGTAAAAACATTTTAAGAGAATCATAACAAAACTTTTTTGGAAGTGAATACCACCCAGCATTTGCCCAACCACATGGCTGTCATGACTCTTCTTTAAGTAGATACAAGTAAAGGAAATTAAACGAGCTGAAACTTATGCAATAAACAAACAGCAGCAAACTGGATACATGGTTCACTGGATCCAAATGTGTAAGAAATTATGACAAAGAATAGGAATGTGAACCAAACCACAGCAACAGATATAAGCATACTTAGCTATTTATCATGAAATAGTCCAGAATATTCAAAGTAATTCAAGTTTATTATGAGCGCTTTTGCAGTAATCACTACTGCTTCATCAGACAATGAAAACATTCAACTTTTCCACTTTTTAAAAACATGAGTCAACCAATCAAAGACTTCTATACCATCACATGACAGTATTTCAAGTGCAGTACTAAGAAGTTCATACATAAAACATTATAAAGACCAAATATAAAAAAACACATATAAAAATATGTTAAAAAATTACATGGTATATGTATATAGTAGACAATCTCAATTTTCATCTTCTCCTTCTGGATCTTGCTTTTAATACAGGTTTAATGGATATTTTATCATTTAGTCCACTGCTCTTGTTCTCACTCATTCTAATAATCCATTTCATCTCAATTGTTTCAGTTATGTTCCTTGCATCTTCCTCTCTTACATTAGGTATTATAGTGTCAATGGGTAGAAACTTAAAGCTATCACCTATACCCTCTTGTATAACATGTTTTGCAAGTGCATTGGTACTAATCCCACTATTGATGCTATAAGTATGTTCTCTTACTCTGTATTGAAACCTTCTATCCGTCTTACCTATATAGAAGGCTGAACAGACCACACAGGAGACTAAATAAACTATATGGCTGGTATTGCAAGTAGCTGTTACTCTAAAAGTAACATCCGTCCTGTGTCCAGATGAGAAAACGTATTTGAAGTATCTAAAAGCTTGCAGTAATCGCATTTATTACATGGATGGGCTCGAAAAACATCACTTGATTCCATAGATGAATGTAAGTCTATAGGATAACATAATCTTCTCTTTAATGACTTCTTATTCTTAAAAACATAAATTGGTTTATTGCCCACTATTAATTTAATTTCAGGGTTAGTTAATAAAATAGTCCAGTGCTTCATCAAAATATTTTTCACCGTAGCAATATTGCTGGAGTAAACCAATGTTACCTTCACAACAGATTTATCCATGTGTGGGGTCTGCCTATCCCATGGACCTGCCGAAAAATAAGGTTTGCCCTCTTTTTCTCTAACTCCATCCAATATTGTGTCTACTTTATTAACATCATATCCAGGAAGCACAAACCTATCTTTTAAAAGATACAAACCAGTACAGAAACCTTCATTACTTGCATTCAACCTGAATGCACATAATCCTTAACTTTATATGATGTTCTTAAAAATATGGGGGGATGCATACTACATTTATGTAAAAATGAATTTCTATAACATGGCTTCCTATACATTTTGGTGTTTATTCTTTCTAAATCATCATTCATTATATTGACATCTAACAAATCAATATTATTATAAGAACTATTCATTGTAAACTTTAGAAAAGAGGTAGAATTATTCAAATAAGTGCAAAATGCTGAAAATTCATTACTATGGCATCTCCATATTAAAAACAGATCATCCACAAATCTCCAGTAAAATATAATCTTCTCTTTGTAAGGGCCTCCAACATGAATTTCTTCCCATGTGGCCATTACAGTAGTGGCATAGTTATTGGCACCAGAAATGCCCATAGCTACTCCATCTTTCTGTAAGTAAAATACCTGATTAAACAAGACACGATTGTTTCAAGTACCATCTCCATGAATAAAGACAACAGATCTAGAAACTTCACATCATACATGCTATTCTTTTTCAAGTTCTCCTTTAACATGCCTAGTCCCACATCATTAGGAATCACAGTGAATAATGGTTGAACATCAAAGGTCACAAATATACAATTCACCATGTCCGTATAATCAGTTTTAACTTGATATAGATCATTCAAAAAGTGCTTAGTATCCATTAATATAGGAGTACTCATCTAATATTGGTCTGATATGTTTTTCTACAAATACTGAGATGGAGTCAGTACACCAGTTCATGCCAGAGACAATGGGTCTAAATGGTGGACATGAAGGGTTCTTATGAATTTTAGGAAGACCTTGTATAGTAGGTATCAGAGTGTCATTGATAAACAATAATTATATAATTCTAAAGTGATATATCTACTTAACAAATAATCATGTAATGTTTCATGTGTCCTGTTAACCAACATATACACATGCTCTTCAGTTATTTTTTTCATATGTGTTACTATCATCTAATAATTGCTCCATAGACCTAAAATAAAGCACACTATCCATAATTACTATGGCCCCTCCCTTATCAGCTGGTCTAATTACTACGGAGGTGTCATTCTGTAAAGTTGCCATAACCTCTCTTTCCAACTTGCTCAAGTTATCAAATGTGTTTCCACAGCTCTTATTCCCAAACATAGCTGGTATTTCATCTTCACATATCTTTTTAAATGCCTCTAATATAGGGTGGTTTGCAGGGGTATATAAACTAGGTTTATGAAAACTCATTTGTTTATCATTAAAATAATTTTTATCTTTAAAGTCATTTTTAAAAGTTAGTTTCAACATGGTGTTACGAGTGAACTGTTTCATGTCAACTATGACATCAGTCAAGTCAGTTCTGCATGTAGATTTGAATCCTAGACCTTTATTCAACAATGAAACCTCACCTTCTGTTAAAGGTTTTGATGAAACGTTCCAAATTAGGGACTGGTTATTTGGTTCCACATTCTCTTCAGTGTCCTGCCATTGTGTGGTTCCATTGATAATTTTCTCTTGGTCCTGCCTCTGCTCCCTGATTGGAAGCCTGGATAACATTGATTTATTGGCAGTGGAAAATGGTGTTGCTTTTCCTGTAACTGCTGTACCGATTTGAAAGGTAAAGTAGAACGCAGAGTACTTAGAGCACTATTCAGTTGGCCCGTTGTCTTTTTTCTGGCTCTAGCTCCGTTTGCTTTTCTAGAGCTGTTTTCTGTGGTACAAGCATTTCTTCAATGACGGCTGGTGAAACTCAAACTTCTACTCACATCATGATCAGTGGGAAATGCTTCAGACCTTGCTGTTTCCTCAATTGAGGCTGCTGCCTGGATACCTGTGACTCATGGCCAAGTGAAAACGTGTCTGGCTGCAAAATCAGCTTTGTCTCTCTCTCTCTATTTTACATAGTTTTTGTTGCATTAATTGTCTTTCAAAGATGACCAATCTATCCAACATCTTTTCCAGTCTCTCATCTATAATTTTGGCTGAAACTTATGTAAAAGTTATTAGTCTTACAGGCACACCAAGAAAAGAGTTAATGCAGCACAGTCATATAGAGCAATGTAGCTGGCAGTCTTTTCACCAAAGCGAGAACTTTGCTCAGTCTGTTTTATGTGGTATTTGGGTTACTTAAATAAGTAAAGAAGTACTAAAGGATAACTAAATTGTATGTTTCCCCTTTGCAGGGAACATCTCTTGACTAGTTGTTACTTTGTTGGTAGTAACATGCATTCAATGAAACAGGATTAAAACTGGCAAAGGAAAGGGAAACAACCAAATAGCTGTCTTTTTTAGAAGGAACAACTTTAAGAAGTGTAAAATCTTTAAACATGTTGCCATAAGACAGCTTCATAAGACATTTTGTGCCACAGACTCAGGCCTTATTGGTGGCCTAAATTAAAAAAAACTTGCACAAAGTTAATGATGCAGACAGTCTTTGTGAGTCTGGATGATACCCTGAGTAAACAAAAATCTGCCACTAAAACATAAATGACAACTGTATGGCAGAGATGGAAGAATTTGTCCCCCGACTTCTCCTTTTTTACTAGAAGATGAAGTTAAATGTATTCGTAAAGCAAAGGATGCACCGTGGAACTGGAAATTCACAAGATTAGTGGCCCGACCTACAAATTAACTCTCAGTTTCAAAACCACAACTTGGATATTGAATAGCCCATCAAATCATATGGGTTCAGCTCTTTTATTTCACTGAAAACTCTGTTCCAGAGAGGTTGAGCAGTCTTGGAAGATGTTAAATAAGAGGGTAAAAAAATTACATGAAGGTAGTTGGGGCCTTGCCACCTCTTCATCCAGAAGTACTGTATTCATTTTGAATAAGTAATTTTTAAAGACATGATCTGTTGATCTGTCTGGACACAAGAAGCCAGACTGTAACATTTTTACTCAGGTAACATAGCCAACTTCACAAGCAGGCACAGAATAGTTGTGACTTATCTACGTATTATTAGTAGACTAAAGACTAAACTGTTCTGCAATCTAGTCCCAGATGTCAGCCATGCATGCTCGAATCATACCTTTACTACAATTCAGTAAAGGTAAGAGAAATGAGAAGGTTAACAGTTGTCCATAGCCTAAGACTTAGTAGAAGTAAAATCTTCAAAAGGCAGGAAGTGAAGGGAGTAATACCTGGAATTATTCCCAGAGAACTAAAGTCCAAATAATGACACCAGAAAAATTAAATGATATCATGATTAAATAAAGACCAGGTATGAACACAAGCTATTTCTACTGAATGTTAAATTTCATCTTTGAAAAGCATCGACTATTATTTCATTAAGTGCTGTCACAGTGGAAGTGTGAGAGGATAGTGCTGAGTGCTGCTATAAGGACCTTTGGTATACATTTCCGGAAATTATGGCTGGTCTAAATGTAAAGACTGTCTTTGCTTTCATCTGAGCTGAACTGCTTCAAGGTTGTTAGATCATATTATAATCTGAGGTCATAAGTCAGCCTGATAGACTCTAAGGCAGAATGACTGTCATAGCCTTTTTATAAATGACTCTTTTGTTAGATCTGAAAGATTGCTTTAAGGTCATATGTTTTCAGATACACTAGAATGTATAATAATAAAGTCTGTTCAGCATTTATGAAAGAAAACATTTAGGTGAAAATAGCTGCATTATGAAATGCAACTCAACATCAGAATATATGGTTAGATTTTTTTACTAATAATTTTGCTCTGTGGTAAGTATAAACTGCCATGATCCCCTTCCAGTCTTTCAGGAGGTAATCCATTTTCCTAAATGATAAGAGGTCTTAGAAAAGGTACAATTTATACGTCACTTGGCCTAGCCTATCCACTGTTCCAAAAAGAAAGGCTAGTCATGTGATACAGTAATAGACAAGTCAGTTACAAAAAGGGCTTTGCAGGATATAGTAGCATTAGGCATAACAATTTGTATAGATACTACATTTAACCAAGTGCTAGTGGAGTTTAAAACATGCACTTTTTTTATTCAGAGATCCACGTTTTTGCAAACCTGTAACCAGGACAGTGGGGAAAGTACTATTTAAGATTAGGTGCATCAGTAAAACGTGTTTTAAAGTTCATAACAAGAAAAGCTTTCAGTGATGAAGAAGGGAGGAGTGCCAATGAGAAAAGAACAGGAAGCTGGAGGTAAGAGTCTGGATGAGGAATGATTTCTCAAAGAACGACTTTACTGGAGTAAGTCAGCAGGTTAAACACAAAGCAGGAGCCTGAAGACATTCAACAGAAAAATGGAACAGTACAATCTAGACAAACACTGTTAGTTCAGCTTTGTCATAAGTATATGCTGGCACACAGTTTCTGTAAGCAAGCAATACCATTTAAAGCTCCTATAGCACCGTGTAGATTATTGCAAGACATGTTTAAACAACTTCTGTACATCTGCAGGAAATGACAGCAAATTACCATCTTATACCGCAGACAATTTCTGGAATAACTATCTTGCATCTGATTTAATTCACAGTGCTTATGAAAGAAGGTGCTAAATGAGCCCAAAGAATGCCAACTGACTAGCACAGTCCGCATATGGCAGTAGATGTAAATGCATAGGCAGCACACTTGTTAACACACACATACCATCTAATGCATATATTGAGAATTTCCTTCAAAAGATTGGAATCCATGCCACCTATTATCAGACAGTGCACAGTGCAAGGTGCTGGGTTTTCAGAGATGACAACTTAAGAGCTGTGCACTAGCTCTGCACAGCACAATAATAAGACACTCAGCTATTAAATGAAGATTGGTTAGAAGAAACTGAGACAGACAAACAACAGAGTGATTCATACTTAGTCTGATGAGTTAAGACTCAGACAAATTGTACCATACTGCACACACACTTTTTTAACAGATAGGTGGCACAGATAAGATCCACACAATAAATAAAAGCATTCTCATGGATTTTTGTGGAGGGGTGAGAGAGAGAGTGATAAAGTGAGAGGACGATTCCAGTGTGCTGGAAACCCCTATTGAGGCTGAGGCTTTCTACAGTAGCACAATGAATCATAGCATACCATGAGTGTGCCCAATACAAGGCATAGTACTGTAGACACAAGTCTGTACATTCTCACTACATAAGGATGGAATTGTGCATCTCCACTCTAATGGTGTAGATTCCATATCCTGAGCGTAGTTTGATAGTGTGGTGATTAATGTAAAAAATCCTCTCTCTCTCTCTCTCTCTCTCTCTCTCTCTCTCTCTCCCTCTCTCTCTCTCTCTCTCTCTCCCTCTCTCCATTCCCAGCTAGCAGGTAGTTCCCTGAATTTGGTAAATAGGGTATTTCCTTAAACAAACATGGTCATATAGATGAAGCCAGATGCTGACATTACTGGGTAAGGATGGGCCTGATGCATGATGTCAGTGAATGAGGATTGAGCTCTCTTCATGGCTGCCTGGATGATGTCAAGTTTTATGGCCTTCACAGAGATTTCCAGTACACTAGCCTCTAGTATAAACTCTCACCTTATGAAGGGTTCAGATTGTGGGTAGGTATGGAGGTTAGGATTATGAAGAAAGACAACACATTCCATGCTAATAAATTGCTCACTGCAATTCAAAATACAGATGGCTGCAGCAAAAGCTAACAGAATGCTGGGACATATAAATTAGGTATGCAGATTCAAGGAATGCAAAGATCATACACAAGGTAATGGGAATTTCAATTCCACATGTGGGGTATTTACTTCCTTTCTGAAAAAAAATGCTGAAGACCATTACACTAATGGGAAACATGGAAAATAAGGCTGATAATACAGTGGAGGGTATTTGCAAGATATGGATTATATAAAATTCAACAGCATTCATTCACCTTTACATGTTTCTGGACCATATTCCTTACTAAACTAAAAATCTCAGTTCCCAACTATGATGCCAGTGATGTTTGGCAAGAAATCAGGTCTATGTTCAGTCATCAAATGGAAAAATCACCAAATGGCATTACATCGAAAATGCTGTTCAGCGAAACTCCTCATGTGGGGGGCTGCAGCTCCCCCCCCCACACACACACCCCATGCTAATTATATATACCAATTTCATGCTTGCACTACAGTGGGGAAAGGGTAAATTTCCCGATTCTTACCATAATGCGATCTTACTTGAATGGCTGAATGAACAGCATGTTCGATGTAACACGCCATTCAATATTTTTTCCATTTGATGAATGAACATAGACCCTAAAAAGGCTTGTTATGGAAGACTCAAGCAGGGATGAACAAAATAAGATGCTGTTACATGGCCATCTTCTCTAGAAGGTGGTTTTGCTGTGCTGCACACAAGTGTTTTCATGTATATTAGTTCAGTGGGACAGATGATCAATACAAGGGCATTAATTCAGTTTGGTTGCTACCACCTTGACATTTTAAGCCATCTGTTTTGTGGAAGAGGAAAACTGTAGGACATGTCTGTCTCCCCAACCTGTAGTACTATGCATCTGGAGTCAATAATTTAACTCCTGAAGATTTCTGATTTATTTAATTGATAAGAAATAACTTTCCCTAATCTTTCAGTTTTTTTTCTAACTATATCTAGGTAATAGCATTAAATATGTTCTTATGGATGATACTGATACATGAGTCTGTGGCAATAATAAGTCAACAAAATATGATTTAAAGGGTTAGGGCAAATCTAAGGCAGAAAGACACACTGGGTAAGAAATGCAACTAAAATAGACAGCTATGTGCTTAAAAGGTAGTAAGACTGCCATCCAGTCAGTTAACTGCAGTTACTTGGAGCTGGGTTGTATCAAACACCCCTATTTTGTGTGAGTAGGTCACATCTTTGAGGGCACATGTGGTAATTGTCCTTGGCCTTTTCAAAAAGTAGAGTGAGCGACTGTTGGCTAGGCTGAGGGGATTCATCACAATGACCTTTGGGGAGTCCCACTGAATCTTCAGAATGACCCTGGAGATTAATGGAAAGGGTAGAAGCAGGCCTTCTTGTATGGAGTCCTAGAACAGAATTTTACTAAATGTTGTGACTGCAGGCAAAAAGATCTCCCTGAGCTGTCCTACACAGCTGAATTAATTGACGATCCCCCCTGATTTAGGTTCTATTTGTGAGGGTCTATATTGATCTTGCTCAGCTTGGCTGACACAGCATTTTGTTCTACCTGTATTTAAGGTGCCTGTAGATTAAGATTGTGCTGAAATACTATATAACTAAGCTACCATGTCTAGCCTGCACTGAGGATAGGATCTGATCCCCCCTCTGGGAGTATACTCTATAGCACTAATAATAGTTCTGGGGACCATAGATGGTTAAGAATCTTGAGGGCATTTATAACTGCCAACAACTCTTTTATGTTTGTGTTTTGGTCTGTCTTTTCTGTTCCAAAGATACTGCACATTTATCCTCATAGGCTCTGTTCCCCATGCAAAGTCTGAGGAGTCTGTTGTTATAGACCATGCTGGGACTGGAAGGGAAAATGGGAACTGGAAGGGAAAATGGGAAACCCTAACCTAATTAAAACCAGCCTCTCTGCCAAAGAATCTCCCTTCTCAAAAACCTCAAAACTAGAATCTGGAATGCCAGGGAATGTTGATGTTGGGACCATACAGATTTTATGTACCATTATTGTTTTATCATGCAGAGTCTTGCCAGAGAAATCATGAGAATCATAGACACAATGAGCCCTAGAACTCTGAGAAATTATCTTGCTAAGATAATAGTCTAAGTGGAAAATCTCAGCAATAAATCTAGATGCACTTCTACTTTTTTCCTATTGAAGAAAGATTCTTTGAACTGAGGTATCTAGGAGATATCCCAAGAAGGCAATCGTGTGAGAAGGACTCAAGTAAGATGTTTGGATGTTCTCCTGAACCCCAGTCTGTGTAAGAAATCTCTCACCCAACACTTCCTAACACTTTGAAAAATGCTCAGCAGAGAAAAGCAAATCATCAACATAAGGAAAATGTGAATACCTTGCAGTTTGCAGTAGGGTATTACTGCAGCTAGACATTTTGTAAATATTTTTGGAGCAGTGGATAACCCAAAGTGTAGAGCAGAGAACTAAAGGTATGATACAGACACAGCAATTCTTAAGAAACATCTGAAATATGAGTAATAAGAATGTGATGATAAACATCTTTTAAATGTTGGGTCTCCGGAAAACATAAGTGGGGAAAAAGAGGTAACAGGTTGTGAAGAGATAACACTTTGCACTTCAGTACTATAAGAAACTGGTTTAAAAAGGAAAAATCCAGAACCAGTCTCCATGAAGCTTCTTTCTTTGATACCCAAAACATTCTTGAATAAAGCCCTTCATATTCTGAAGAGGAGAGACCACTTCTATAACCCCCTGAGTCAGTAAACACTGAATGACAGGAGGAAAAAAAAACGTTTGACTGGCAGATAACCGGTTTCCTCCCACATTCCCAAGACATGTGTCTGGAGCATTTCTCCCCAAACCTCTGCTGAAAAAGGATTATATCCCAGTCAGACTTTCCTGGTAAACAAATGTTAAAAAAAAATGAAGATTCAGATTTCTGGGAAGGGTTAAAGACTTGTCAGAAGGGGAAGGGTTTTGAAGATAGTTATTTAAAATTGTTAGATTCTTCTTTATTATTGGGTCCTCCTTTCTTCTTGAACCCTCCCTGCCATTGCTTTGTAAAAGTATAAGTACTAACAGCCTGCCGTCTGTGCTTAGTTAGCTTTTTTTGGCAAAAAAGTTGTAGAGGTAGAATTAAACTCCAAGACAAACTGAAGGAAGGGTGAAAACTCTGACATTCTTTGAATCAGCTTACCTCTCTTTTTGTACTATTTAAGGACATCTGTGGGAGATGGTCAAAAAAACAACCTGCCTACCTAAGGGAGAATTCAACATTTTGGTTTTAACATCCGCAGAAAGGTTTTGAGTATGCACCAAGCAAATCTCCTAATAACAGTTCCAGTGGCAGCAGTCCTACAAATGGCATCAACTGAATCATATGCGCATTTCAAATTTTGGGTACCCCATTGAGACACAGAAGCAATGATTGCACAAAGACATTTTCCCTCAGTTTAGGGGGAAAGATGCTACAATGTTACCCATGCTCTTGAAAGAAGCAAGCATAAATTCAGTATATGAGCCTGATACTTGATAATTCTGAAAATGAGTATTGCAAAAGAATAGATTTGTTTTAAAATCTCTCAAAAGCTTTCTCGTCCTTGTCAGATGAGGTGGGATTAGCATTAGCAAGATATTGGTAGAAGCTAGGTTTGCTAGATAAATCACTGCTGGATCTGATCTGGAGTTAGAATATAAAACCTTGTAAGACTGAGGAACTTTTCAGAATCGGTATGCTTTCATGGAGCCAAACAAGTTACATGCTGTAATAAATACATCCTCCAATGTTGTAAGAATGGGAGGAACTACTGTAGATTCTGGAAGTTCCAGTTGCAGTAAATCATAATATTTCATAAAAGACAGGTGTGTGTCATTTTTTCCCCTGCTGAAACAACTGATTCATTCTGGAAATAGTTTCAGAAAAAGAGAAGCCTTCAAAGGAATTGTCAGTAGCCATACTTCCGTTAGAGTCATAATCAGAAAACTAAAGACAAAAAGGCAGAATTCTTTCTGCATAGTCATTTTGTGGTTCAAAAACTTGAACCTCCTCAGAAAACAAAGAATCTTTTTTTTTTCTTTTACAGACAACAGCAGAACTGGACTGGTCAAGAGCCAGAACTAAACTCTGAGCTAAGCCCAGATAGTCACTCCTATCCAAACTAAATGAGACAGAAGACATAAGTCTAACTTTCTGTTACTTTTCCACAGGAAATTCTGAAGAAACAAACCTACTTCTAACAGGCAAAAACCTCCCTGGGGTGAGCATCCTAGTCTGGCTAGGCAATTAAATATTCCCTGTACTTCCTCAAGCCCAACAAGAGTAGTTCGCTTTGCCCACCAAGCAACAGCTGCAGAAGTCATGTCGAACCACCAATCCATGGGAACTACACTAGAGGGAGCCAAGGAATGAGATGAATGTTCTCAATAGTCAGAAATGGCCAAAGCAGAATCACTTATCTATTGCTGAGCCACTTGAGGCTGCTGTGAAGACAAAGTCTCCTTGTCATTCTTTTTTTATTTAATTAACATTTGTTAACTGGGAAAGTCCGACTTAGAACAAAACCAATTTTCAGCGGAGGCCTGCGAGAAATGCTCCAGATGCATGTTTTTGTAACATTGCAGGAAACTGGAACATACAGAGGAAACCCACATGAACACAGGGAGGACATGCAGACTCCACACAGAAGGCACCCCAGCCATAAATCGAACCAGAGAACCTCTTGCTGTGAGGCGACAGCGTTACCACTGCACCACTGTACCATCTTTTTGGGACTGGCAGAAGGAAGAATTGAGGAACAGGTAGGTTGTTCCATGGTAAAGCAAAAAAAAAAAAAAAGTCCAATTCGCAGGGAAGCCTGGCTGTAGTAGTTGATAAAGCATATAAATAGTAAAAATACTGCCTTTCTCCACAATGCACTTTAAACACCTACCCCATCCCCAAATGTAAACTAGCACAACTTTTACAAAGGAAAAGATAGTTTTAAATTTGTTCTCACAATTATTTTACACAAAAGTATAAAGTAATGTTCTTATTTAAAAATTGCTAACGTTCATGTGCCAGTCTATAAATGCACTTTTTCCCAACTTGAAATAATTAACTTCACAGAAAACGTTCACTTTTTGTCATAAAATTAAAAAGTAAAAGATTTTTTCCAAAGGGAACTTATCTGCCCAGTAGTGAAAAACATTAGCTGACCGTCGATTCTCAAAATCCCACAAGAGGAATGCTCATCGGTGGCAAGAAAACGCTGAAGTGCTTTATACCCAAAGCTATCTTTTTCAGCTCAGTTCAAACTGAGTAATGGAATGGGTGACTGGAAGGTGCCCTTGAAACTTTGGAAACTGTCTGTCTCTTATATCTTAGCAGAGTATAACCCAAATAGCTTAGGCTACTGCAGCAGTGATCAAATGAAGAATGTTAAATGAACTGCATGCCTTTCACATTGATTGGAGGATGAAGGATAAACGACAAATGATGAAGTTAACTGGGGACAGGGAAGAATGCTGGTCATGAGGTGATTAAAAAAAATTGTTAAAACGCTGACCATCAACAGGGCTGCCTAATTAGTTAACTAGCTGACCTCATTATAAAAAAACTTGTTGATTAGTGTGGTCCTTGACAGTATATTAGTTTTAGTATGTATGAAGTTCATCTGCACCAATGTACTCTGCCTGTGAATCCCAGGTTAATTATGTAGTCAGAGTTGTTAAATTATGACCTAAAGCCAAATCCATTGTTCCAGCAGTGGTGTGATATGACTGAGAGCTGCAGTATGACTGAGAGGGCATGATCTGCCATTGGTCTGATGTTCAGGAACCCTGAAGCCAATATTAAATGAAAGCTGACTCACCACTTGCAATGGAAGTTCTCCTCAAGCACTGGATTGCACAAGAATATTCTGACTAATTGATCTTGTACAAGCTTCTGACAGGGCAGCCTGCTAAAACGTAGAAGCAGATTCAGGATATAAGTAAACTGAATAATATATGAGATTCATCATGCACTAGATACCCACTGGTCAACATACACTTTTGTATGTGTTCTATACTGATAGTTAGAACTGACTTTAAAATCGAATGTTCTAATATGGGGAAGTTTGTTCTTGTTTTTACTCTGAATATCTGTATGAATGTACAGCATTTTAAATAAATGGGACAGTTTTCAAGCTATCTAGTTTTGGTTTATGACTATATACCTAAAAGAAAAAAGTGTGTATGAAAGGGGCACAACTGTATGTACAGCAGATTTTCATTTTAATACTGGCAAAAATGGTCCACATTATCAGTACAATGAGTTTTCTGTTATGAAATATCCCATACGTAACAGCATATAAAGTTGTGATGAAGTAAAGAAGAAAATGTTACAGTGAGGAAAACGGTTTTACGAAGTGGTAAAAAGTTAAAGTTGTTCTGTTTTATCATTTTAAAAGTTTAATAAATGAGCTTTCTTAAAGAAGAGAAAGACTAGGAAGGAATTTAATAAAGCCTAGACATTTTTTCCATGTAGGCATCGCACCACGCTGCATCTGGCCACAGACATTTTTAGATTATGTGATCCAGCAAGCAGATAGGCATCTCTTCAGACCCTGTGTCAGCATCTGTATTGTACATGGAAAAATTCCATGTACAGCAGTGTAGACACACAAAAGAGCTTGTAAAAATGTAAATATGCGGACAAAAATGTCATACCACATACACATATGAGTGAAACTATCATCCTGTATGTCGGAAACATTAAAAGAAATTAGTTAAATTAATATTTTTTTAATAATCTGGGCATGTTTGCGAGGTGCACTGCAGTGCACAAACATGCTTTACAGAAAAACAAACAAAAACATTTTTGGAAAAAAACGAATTAATCAGTATGTGACAAAAATGCATTATAGGACTGTACGTGGAGTCTGTACAATGGTGCATTGGTGCTGCTGCTAACGTAGTTGGGCTATGAAGCCTGTAGTTTCCAGGCTGTGAGCACTGATACCTATCCAAATGAGGTGGAGGTACTCAATTGCAGAAAAGACTAATCATGTCTGCATATCCCCTTTGCGTAGAGTTAGACCCCTGTTGCTGTTTACACAGGATGTAACTGACACTAGGGGTGTGTGTTTACTGACTTTTAAGCTCATTTCAGCTTAGGTGCACGTGTTTGCATAGTGCACCACCTGGCTGAGTCTATCCCTTCAGGGGGGTGTGTGTCCACTAACTTCTAAGCTTTGTTTATCTTTTATGCATGTGGTTCTGTGGCCTGCTGCCCTGCTGAGCATGTTTAAAAAATGTATTTAATTAGTTTTAACCCTTGTTTAAGCTAAAATAGGGACATTAAATGATGTTAATTATATTGTAGGGAGGTGGAATGCATCATAGTTACCAAATCACATATTCTGCACCTACAGCAGAGCTCTATAAAGTATGCATACACCCTACATTCTGATTTTTCCCTATGCTCAGCACCATTGGAGTACAGTCTTGGCAATTTTAACTGTGAGAATGCTAGGGGCTGCTGCAGGTCTGCTGCACCTGTATGTGCTAGATGCTAAAGTCAATGCTGCTGCTGCTAACAATAGGTTTAGACAGAGAAGGAGAAGAGTGTTCAGGCACAGGGTAACCTTCCAGGTGCTATATAAGCTGGAGATTATAGAGTCCTACAGGGTGGACAGGGACATACTACAAGAACTCACTGAGCTCTGTCAACCTCAACTCAGACCCAGAGCCAACAGAGGGGAACCCATCCCAGTGGAAAAAAAGGTACGTGTAGCCCTAGATACTGGTACTTTCCAACGACCAACTGAGGTGATGATGGGGGTCTCATAGGCATCAGCATCCAGGGTACTCCACCAGTTCCTGCATGTCATGCTATCACATGCCAGTGACTACATTTCTTTTCCCCTCACTGCTAAGATGAGGGTCAACAATATGCAACACTTCTAATGTATGGTGCACTACCCTGAAGTTCTGGGTGCCATAGACTCCATTCATGTACATATCAAGGTACCACCTGGTGAGAAGGGTAGAAGCTATGTCAACCGCAAGGGGTACCACTCCATTAACTACCAGGTTGTACGCAATGCGCAGGGGATTATCATGAATGTGTGTGCTGGCAACTCTGGCAGGTATCATGACTCCCATATCTGGCACACATCACTGCTGTACTAGATGTTTGCTGGGGGTGGCTCCCACACTGCCATTTACTGAGGGATGCTGGCTATGCCCTGGAACCATGGATGGTGACACCGATCAGAAATGCATACACACCCACCAAAGAACACCATAATGAGGCACATGCACAAACTAGGAACATCACAGAGCATGTGTTTGGACTTCTGAAGTCACAATTCTGATACCTCGATATATCTTTTGGAGCCCTGCAGTACTTTCCAGCCACATGTGCACATATGTTCACAGTATGTGCTAGGCTATACAGTATGATTCTGCAGAAACAGCTACAGCAGAATCAGCAAAAGGAAGGGATACACAATTCTCCAACAATGCCTAGGTCACCACAACCATAGTCACAGGAGGACTTGGAAGAGGACCCCCCTGATGATGTCCCTTTAGGCAGACATTGGCATGGCCAGTACCCTAGGCTTTGGCTAAGAGGCAATGCATAGCACATTCACTGACAACCTAGGTCCCTAGGAACTGACTCCTTACACCTACTCACATACCTATATTACAATTAATGCCAAGCAACCCACACAACCTGTACCTATTCATGTATTGCCTGTGTACTGCTTGCATCAGACAGAGTCAGCCCTGAACTACAGTTCTGTCAACTGCTGCATTCGCAAGGTAAGTCTCTAACCTACACACTCCTTGTAAGGATTACTATAATATGCTATTGTATGTGTGGATCTGCTGCATTTATGCAAGGAAATATATTGGGCTATTTTGATGCAAGTAACATCCATAGTGAACTACAGTTACCCAGTCCACAAGTATGTGTTCCTTAATATTCACTAGGCCTCATGGTTGGAATATGCACTACATCAGTCAAGAGAGATGTTAAACAGTGGTGTCACATGAGAGTTGGACAACTGTGTATCCCAGCAGAACATGTGGTGTTGTTCCCTGACACCCAGCACAGCAGTTTTTCCATATAACTGCTTTAGCAGTAGGTCATCAATGGTATCTCAGCAGTCCAGGCAAAGAAAGGGCAGTAACACACACAGAAATCGATCACACATTGTATGTCTCACTTAACGCGGGAATAACAACGTACATATGTATGCTGTTGATTGTTTGATGAATAACGACTCTCTGGCTGGCAACTTGTATGGCCCAGTGGACAAGGGAAGTTAACATTATTGATACCATTGATGGTTCAAATGTGGAAGAATCCACACCTTTTCCATGTGAGGTATTATTATGTTGGTGTTTTCACAGACTGTCAGTCTGTGTGTGGTGTAACATTATGAACCTCTGTCACATATTAATTATATCAGATAGCTGCACAATGCCATGGACATTTTGAGTAAAGTACAGTACAGCAGAAATAGGGACAGATGTCAGTGTCTGTAACACACAAAATCCCAGACTGGAGTGCAGGTTGGTGTAGCATGGAGTCACTTTATAAGGACTGACAGTCCCACTAGGCATGCCCATACACTTAAACTGAGCATAATCCTGTTGCCCATTGATCAAAATGACCTGTTATATATACATATGTCTATACATACATACATACATATATGTATACATATCCATCTGTCACTACACAGCTACATTTATATATACATCCCTGTTATATACAGAAATATATGTGTGGATGTCTGTATTGTCCTACATACCATAATACTGGTGAGCAAAGCTGCTCTATCACGCATCTATATTATTGCTCAAAGGATCCAAAATAAGTACATAATGCTCTTACCTACAGACTCCTTTGCCTGCTGGATGTCACCACATGGACAGCAACAGGTGAGCAGGTGGTGTAATGTATAATGTTGTCTATGCATGCATGTACAGGGCACACTGTTCCTGCCCACAGGCTTGCCTATTCTAGTGTAAACAGCCAGATATGGCCATACTGGTAACTGTAGAACATAGCTAGGATAATACCAGTTATCTCACTGCTAGGATACTGCATGCAGATAACAGTATGAAGCAATACCACTCTGCAGGTAGTTTGCCTGCAATCACATATAAAACAGACATCAGCCATGGTGCATGCAAGCAGGCCGCTTGGCGCGCACGTGTGTGTGTGTGTGTGTTTGTGTGTGTGTGTGTGTGTGTGTGTGTGTGTGTGTGTGTTTGTGTGTGTGTGTGTGAGTATCCCCCTGCCAAATAACTGAGAAACCCTCACTGGCTATTAAACTGCAATGGTTATGCTGCTGGCTTCCAAACTGCCCTCTTCTACAAGGCCTGATGATGTCATCTACCTTAGGACTATCAGCTGCCATTGTAGCATCAGACTTAAACTGTGGTGTGTGTGTGTGTGTGTGTGTGTGTGTGTGTGTGTGTGTGTGTGTGTGTGTGTGTGTGTGTGTGTGTGTGTGTGTGTGTGTGTGCGCGCGTGTGTGTGTGTGTGTGTGTGTGTGTGTGTGTGTGTGTATGTGTCCCCCTGCCAAACAACTAAGAAACTCTCTTTGGCTAACAAACTGCAATGGTTATGCACTTTTTGGCCCTGTAAGCTACTGCTGGCTTCCAAACTGCCCTCTTCTACAATGCCTGATGACATCATCTACCTTAAGACTACCTGGTGCCATTATAGCATCTAACTTATGCTGTGACACATGTGGGACGTATTGTGATCTATAGTGTGTAAGACTAAGTATGTAGGGGCTCTAATCTTACTCCAGGCCACTTGGTGCATGTGTGTATGTCCACAGAGTATAAATATGATCACTTCAGTAAGTTAGAAAGAGGTAGGGTTTTGCAGAATTTTATTTGTAGCACGTGATGTGGCCCTCCAAATGCCTGACCACAACTAGGCATGCTGATGTCATCAAGCGTAATATTTCCTAAACCGATAGTTCTATCAGACATGAGGTGTGTTGTGTGGATCATGTACTGTGATCTGTAGCGTGTACCATTACATAGGTAAGTGTTCTAATCTACATACAGCCAACCTGCACTATGTGTATGCCATTATGTGTCCTGTAAGCAGTAATTGGAAGTGGTGCTATCCTTAAACTAGCCTTGTTTGTGTGTGTGGCTGCTACAGCAATTTACATCAGCTTATGGAACCATAGAACACTTGAACTTCACTAGCATAATGGCCATACATCTATCACAATTGTAGACAACTGTATACCCTTATTTACATAATCAGCACATATTGCCCCAGTCCAAGAGGGATGAAATGACACACCATGGATGTCTGGATTCATGGAGCTGCTCTTGTAGTCAGCTATTGCTTGATTATGTGCCCTTCCAATACTGATTGGCACCTGTAGTTTCTCTGGGAAATCACAGTGTTTCACACAATCTGGATGTGTATCTATCCTTAATGAGTATGTATACACCACTTCCATTACCTTGAGCACTCTTATTATTATGTGTGGTGATGTGGATGGAAGTGTAGTCTGTGGTATGGCTGTGGTGCTGTCCACAGCCTTGAACCAGATGACCTTGACTGCACACATGTCTGCATAATCCAGGGTGGGGACACATCCCACAGAGTGGGGTTCAGTGTTGCCATACCCAATGTGTAGCAGCATAACCATGATGTTGTATAAAGATGGTGTTCTCATTGTCAACTTTTCCCTGTACAGTCCACCTAAGATGAATTATGGGGGGTGTCAGTAACAGTGGCCATTACTCCAAATCTCAGGGTTGAGAGATTAACACCATCACTGGTGAAGCACTGATGTCTCTTGAGCAAGGGATCACAGGCAGACATGTAATAGATTCCCTAACAATGACACTGTACGCTAAAGCAATTATTGACTTCCATCAATTTCTGTGTGTATAGAGTCATCATCCTCAGTGAGCGTCAACTGCAGCTGAAAGCTATGCATATACCTGCGAGAGACACAGACTGGCTAAGCACAGTCATATGTCTTCATACAGGTCAGTGATGTATGTCCCTAGTTGTACACACATGCAGGAAATATAATGTCAAAAATATGTTAACTGATATCCCTTGATTTGCAGTAATGTGTGGTAAGGCCTATTGTGTCAATCCACAGGCAACTATCTGTGATCTTTCCAATATATAGCCACTTCACACAGACATTAATGTGTCTCACAAAGTAATCACCTCTAAGAGGTGTAAGATTGTGTTTTTTCGTGGGTGTTTGACTGGTGAGAGAGTGATGCATGCAGTAGTATGTGTACTGTGCACTCCAGAGTCAAGATTTTCTTAGATTTCTGTTTGGCAATCTATCTGGTAAGGAGCTGCACAAATGCAGGTGTGTGTGTGATGTGGGTGTAGGTGGTACAGGATGTGAGCTGTGCATGTTGGCATAATGCTCATTGCCATATGTAATGACTGCAGTTGGAGACACCATGGCAGCAAGGTTTGAAATGCAGTCACATCTATCACACATTGTGTTTGTGTGTCATAGAAGTAGAAGGGTGAGGACACTCCCAACATCTCAGCAGCAGGTCCTGCAAAGTTAGGGTCATGCTGCCACACCCTTGGGGTTAATAGCCTGATATATGGTGTTTGTAGGCAGACCTTGAAGTGAAGATGTGGATGCCTGTGCATGCATGGAGGACTTGTTCAACTTTGTTGACATTACATTGGCCTTGCAAGCATACAATGCCTGTCACGCAACTAGACAGCACACTGGTTATTGTATGACATGATGTGGGAACACAGACATGTGTTTCAGGTACATAAATGTACAGTATAACATGCCTAGGACATGTGGCAGGTGGACACGCATTGACCAAAGGTGGCCAGTCTGCTGCAGTAGACCTCACAGCCATGTCATGCAGCTAACCACCAGTAATCTGCTGAAGAACAGGATGCTTGACTAGCTGTGAAATTGTCACCTTTGATGGCTCACCATCAGTGTACTGTTTGTTACAGCAAGAGTTGACCTCTATGTCAATGAACATTGTACATTATATTGTGGTGTTACAACAGTGCTATTAATCCTCCTCTTGTCAGTTTCCTGGTGACATACCACCAACCCTGGAACAGATGGTATAACACATCCAAAAGCCAACTGATTGCACAAGTTGCTAATCAAGACACCTACTTGGAAAAGGGTATGCGAAGCGTACAGAGACATTCATGATGTGAGACAGCTGTGTGAATGAAGAAACAAGCTGTGTCCTTCTTGTCATCATGGGCTTCATAGTAATGTTTTGCGTGTGATGACAGAAAATGTATCGAAGCTTGGTATCCTATGTGAGAGTGGTGTCTGTGAGACCAGCATTAGTAGTTGCCAGGGACCAGCAATTCTGTGTACACCCATGCTTAACAAAATAATTGTGTCCTTCCAGTACACACCACTTGGGTAGTGTCCAACTGCATAATACCTTTGTAAACTCCCCACCTTACCTTCAAAGGGTATACATATTACACTTCACTAAAGTGTTTGTCTGTGCTCTTTACAGACACCTTGGGTGACTCTCTTCGTGGAACATCCTGGTAATAACTGCAATACTTAGTTGCACAAAGGACAACTATCAAGCTGTTTGACAATATTATGCCAGCAGGCCTTGATGGATACTACTATGGAGGTTATCTACAGAATGTTATGTCAGCTGGTAGATAGGCAAGTGTCTGATAGTCATAATCTGGAAAGATAGCATTAGAAGATCTATTCTGCAATGACACCAGTCACCAGTTGATTTCCCCAGACATCATTGATGGCGTACCCCTTCTAGCCATTCCCTCTATGCAGTCACAGCCATTCTCAGTGCCTTCTGACTGACTACATTAGCAGGAGAGTGCATTTCAGGAGCTGTCACTGAATCCCACACAGAACCAATAGTTGTCTAGGATGGCCTGGGATGTATATTCATTGTTTGTCTGAGCCACTGAAAAAAAAACTAAATGCCATTGACTGCACAATACTATCCTTTGGAAAGTCATCCACCCTTGTGAAATATAGTAGCATCTGCACACCACACACAGTTGTGCCATTACTCATGGATGTATGGACACAGAGAGTAATGTAGCCTTTGACTTTCACCAGTCTGCAAGATGTGGTGATGCTTTTAATGTTGTATAACCTAAACAGAAAGGTCTGTGATGTAACTGCCAGAGTGTCACTGCCATACTGAATGTGGCACCCATCACACCTATTACTGTGCATAACGGCACTCTTGCTATGTCATTACACAGGCATATTTTAAACCTGTAGCAACCACACAGGATCCATGGTAAAGCAATACATATTGCAGATAACATGTCATATGGAGTCAGTGCCAAGACTGTACATGTATAGTCTATCTCATATATGCATTGGAGGGGGTGTGTATGGCTGCCATACAGGGAGGCTTCAGATCCCACTGTGTACCTCCTGTGTATCCATGACAGGACTAACACCTCTTACCTGTCCCACACACGTACACAGTCACTGTGGTATAAACAGTACATGCTGGAGAGATGGGAATGTAACACAGACAGTACACCCTATATGTAACAGGCCCCCATGCATGTGAAGCACACATCTGCTGTGACACACATCATGTTCATGTTCCACCATGGGATGCAGAACAAGACAACCATAGCTGTTGTTGGATAAATATCTGTACTGGACACAGGAAATTTGTAAATGGGTCATCTCCAGCACCATACCTTGTAGAGGTGTTAGCTCCCCAAACCCTGGCAACACTTATCAAGGGTATCAGACTTTTTCACAGATTAGGGATGCGTGAGTATGCTGACTGATGCCATTGCCCTTGTTAGCCTGTTATACAAATAGAAACATATGGAGCCATGTACCTATAGTGCTGTACCTTGCAGAGGACTTATTTCTTCTGAACTGACATGCTATCTTGTTCTGTGATGTCTATGGCTTTATTGCCACTGTGTATCCATTGGGGTCCCCAACAGAATCCTGCAACAGAAGCATAAACAGGTCCATGACACAGCTTTCATTGTGTAAGTATACAGCCATTACAACATCATACAACATAAGGTGCACAAAATTATGTGGCTTACTCATTGCAAATGTCAGCATACAGTATCTGTCAGTGACTACTACAAGTGGCATGGCAAAGAAATAATGCATTACACAAGTACATGTTAATTTATATAGTCACCCTTTGCATCAGACACATAGCTTCATCTCTCTGCATCAATGGCAAGGATGACAGGGATGTGGCACAGGTATCATCACTTACACAGGGTGTTGTGTGGAGCTGCAGGAGGCCTAGGCTGACCCACAAGGTTGACAGCATGTGCGTGAGTCAGGAAGGGAAGCAGGCAAGATGGACCATGGAAATGTGCCATGTGTGTCTGCAGTTGACCTGCATTTGACAGTGGTGTATGTGTGTGTGTGTGTGTGTGTGTGTGTGTGTGTGTGTGTGTGTGTGTGTGTGTGTGTGTGTGTGTGTGTGTGTGTGTACACAGTCAAGCTGTGTCGTAACCCTTCATATGTGTATGTTGGACAGCTTTGAACCATGCATGGTAGAGCTGACAGTTCACCATCTCCAGCCCCGAACACAGGAACTGGCCTTACCAGGGATTCCACTGGCACCTCCATGCTCAATGTCAGAAGCAGTGCTAGTACCTGATGGTGACTGCTCTCTGCTGGGATGTTGTCCTCCATGGGACCACCTGGGACCATGAGCCCATGGCCTGCCATGTCTTGGTGTGGACAGCACACTCTCCTCTGTAGTGCTGGATGCACTGCCACTAAGGAGGTGTGATTGTGCAGGGCCACGTGGACTCTCAGCAGATGGGTTTCCTCACCTATGTCCATGAGGCTGACACTCAACTCCAACCACACATTCCAGCACAGAGACTGTGCATTCCAAGACAGACACTGTCTCAGCCCACCTTCCTTCCACTGCATCAGTAAATGAATCCAGGCTGTCATCAATGCAGAGAAGGCAGTCACAGATGTCAGACGGTGCTGCAGCCATAACCCTGAGCCTGCATCTGGAGTTCCTTTCAGAGCATGCCTGTGCCTTCATGATGGCCCTAAACATATGCCAAGTGAACTGTGATGTGACACCTGCAACAGGAGGTGGAAAGACAGTAGGCCTCCTATGGGAACCCCTATCAATCCACCTGTGTGGAACCTTGCCAGCTGTCTTACTATGGCCAGTGTCCACATTCACTGGAGCCATAGTTGCCACACTTTCTTGTTCAATGTCCACACCCTCTGACTGTCCAATATCTGTGGCCTCCAGGGAATGGGTATGTATAGCCATACTGAATGTGTGTGGTGGCAATGAGGGCAGTGGTGTGATGTTAACCTCTGAGACAAATTCAGCCCCTGAAACCCCCACCTGTACCTCACTCTGGCAACCATCATCATCAGTGTCTGAAGAGACACTGACATCTGGTTGTGTAGGGGACAGAGACCAACCCCTCTGGTCACTTGTAATAAGAGAGGAAAAAGCAGTACATTAATAACTACACTATTATGCTCCACAGTACTATGTTGCAATAAATGTAAAGATCTATACATTATTGGCAATATCACAGACCTGTTGAAATCCCAACCTCATATTGTAGGGCAAGAGGACATTACTTTTTCACATACAGCTGTAGTTATGTGCAAACAAAAGCTCTTTACACAGCAATCTCATCAGCAACAATGAGGTACACTGTTGACATTTGTGAAGACCCTGCACAGTTGACACTTATGGCAATCTGCAATCTCCTGACAATACTGCCACATCTATCAGTGTGGTAACGCCTACAAGGCATACTTATGACTATAATATCTGCACAGTCAGAATGTATCTGTGAAGTTGGCAATCATGCCAACAGTACCCTCCTCCAGACAGCAGGCCTGGGATGACACTTTAGGGATTATATTGCTGTAAACCTACAGCTATAATAAAACAGTGTTGTGCTTACCAGGAAAAGGACCACGGCCTTATCCGATATCTGATGGACCTGTGAAAAGTGGAGGGAGAGGTAATATCAGTACCACCGCATGTTGCACCACAATAAGGTAATATGTCCATATATGTCACATTTACAGTAGCTACTGTGTTTATTGTTATATCAGTCAACATCTGAGCATGACAGTCAAACTACAGTTAAACCCTTCCCCCAAAAGAACACAGACCTAGCATCCACATAAGAGTATGTACACCCTGGTACACTGAATGCTGCAGTACTGCAAGTGTGATCAAACTAAGCTTACCTGAAAGCTCCTCTTCCTTGGAAACTGTGGCACCCACATACAAGATGTATGGTGTGGTGGATACCAGGGAGCTGTTGTGTGTGTCTAGGTTTGCCAGGAATTCCTCAGTGGCCGAGAGCAGTTTTTCCACTGCAGGCCCTACATCAGTAATGCCACGATCCCTGACTACATGGCATGCAGCATTGATCATGTCCATTGGGTGGTGTCTAATCTGCTCATATGTCCTGCTCTGATGGCCTGTGTCATTCAAGTCACAGACAAGGTCAGCCCACAATTCTGCCCACTGTTCCCTGTTTTACCTTCCGCTGCACAGTAGGAGTTCATGGTGTTGCCAGAGGCCTTCAAGTATAATCTCATTCTTCACATCCCTGAAAGGTGCATGATGTCTTGGGTACATGTGCCCTGAAAGACAACAGAATGGGAACACATCAAGATCACATATGTGGAAGTACACTATGTAGAGATACAGCAAGAACAGAATGGCTGTCAGTATCCACTGCTTGATCACAAATGTCATATTCCACAGTGTGAAAACATACTAAGTGTGTGGATACAACTAAGATACTAGCAATAGTCAGCTATTCCCAACTGTGCCATGACAGATACTGCTGTATGATTACACACCCAACACTGGTGGCTATTGTAGTGTATTCCCTAGGGGCAACCCCCGCTAATATGTCAAAACAACAGTGGCAAACAAATAGCAGTGTGCTATTATAACCACTATAAAGGGATAGTCCCAAGAGACCAGTGTGCCACATCACCAGAAAGCATTCCACCCTTGATGTATTGTACATCCTCTGTAGGTGTAACATATCTGGATATCAATGACATGTCATTATCATAGTTCTAAGAAAGGGTTAATGCTGTAACCCCTATTCCCTGTAAGTATTGTCACACATCTGCATCCTGTTGCAAACAAAAAGGTTACATACCTGCTGGAGTGCAAAACTCCTCTGTTGATATTTGGCAATATTTAAGTTTTTGCAAGCACGTGTTCTGTGTGCAGAATGTCTCATCTGGAATGGTTTCCCATAGCCAGCATGTATGGCTTTTAGCATGCTTCTCATCAGCATGTGATTGCCTTTTAACCAATGTGTGGTTCTGAAGTGCTAATTACAGCCAACACAGCTGATTTGCACTATCATCCGCCAATGACATACAACCACTGTACAAGATATAAGGCCTACATGTAGATTACAATCCCTTTCTGATATTCTGTGCTGGACATTACTGTGGTGAAAAGACTATGTCATCACAGAGGGTAGGTCTGTAGCAGCTACTGTTACATTGAGATGTGTGTGCTACAGGCCGCAGCTGCTGCTGCACCTAATAGGCCTAGGCAGAGAGTGTGAACACTTTGGATAACAACAAGCTCTAGGAGTAACTGTGGAAGCTGTGGCAGCCTTGTAGTAGAGGCAGAGCCAGAGTGATGGGTAGCCATTCCACTCCAATTAAGGCATGTGTTTAAGGAAAGTATATAAGGCAACTGTATCATTAACAGAGTACTAGGCTATATGTTTGTTGTGTCCTTGAGCAATATAGGGGGTAAATATAACATTATGCCCACCATTTTGGACAATTGTCAGGCCATGTGTTACAGTCTGGTACTCATTTGGAATGTGTATCCTAGCAGTCCTTGTTACAAGCAGGGGCTTCATATGTGTATGTTAGTTGTGCAGGTGTGCTGATCTGCATTGTGATTTTGAAAGGAATGTGTACTGCAGTCTGATATTAGTGTGCATAATTTGTATTACCTGAGTTAAAATCCTCTGCAAATGCATATTAATGCATGATGTGACACTTTCTGCACTAATAATTTTGCTATAGGGATATGTGAAGTGTGCTCCTATCAGCGGGCCTGTGACCTCCATTAGTGACAAGCAGACATTTCATTTGTAATGCATTGTGTGGTTAAAGAGTGCATGACTTGGTTATTAATTGATGGCTTCACAATAATGTTACTTAAATGCTACGCACCACTGGATTTTATCCCAGGACTGTGAGTGGCAAAATGTACTGTTTACAAGGCATTTAACAGGCTAAGCTACTGAGTCACTGTTAAAACCTGTGTATTTTCAAGATGTAAGTTAACACATACAGATTATGGCATACTTTTTTTACAGCCATCATTATGTGCATGGCTTTATATGGCTGTATTTCTCCACCAGTGTCCCTGTTGTACATGTTTATTTGCCAGCAATGCCTAAGCAGGTGTACTTGCAAGTGTTGCTGATAAAAGGGGACATTTACCTGCTATAAGAGAACTCAGTTACGTCCATTCATGTGTGTTTGGCTTCCTAGTGGTGCACACTTGCACCAGACTCCAAGATGCACTCCTAATTTTTCTATTTATCTTTAAGCAAGTTTGCACAACTCAGTGCTATGCACAGCTTTGCTGAAACATGCTTAATGATTAACTTGCAATTAGTATGTTTTGCCAAAACCACCTGTTTTAATTAAGAGCTTTGTGACATGGCAGGTTAATGTAGTGGTCTGCATGCACAATGACTTTAGGTTCAAAATAGAGTACAGTTGTTTATTTTGTATGTTTATTATTTAAAACACATATATCAATATAGCTCCATTTAGCTGAGCTTAGCGAAGCTGCACCAAGCAGCACACCATGCAGCGTTGCACTAAAAATATATAAAGAAAAGAAAAATCAGGAGATAGGAAAGTGGAAAAATGGGGTAGAAGCAGGGGGAAAAACATAATAAAAAGCAGGTAAGTATGTGCAGGAAGGGTGTAAGAAAGAACCCTAGCTATCCATTTCTTGTACAACAACAAATGTGCAGTTTGACAGATTTTGTAGATGACTTTGGACTATCACCCCCTGAGACAGTGGTGATGACAACAGAATTACGTTGTTAAGCCAATTGGACCAAATTATGTGTGTTGAGTGGGCACGCGTGCAAAATGGAGAGCTATGCATGGGGCGATATATTTTTGGGGGGGCAGGTGCCCTTTTTTTTAAGATGAAAGTGGAATGTTGGAGAAAGGACATAGGTACATGTGGGGGAGGTAAGTTGGGTAGATGCGGAAGCTTTTGCAGACAGACAAGACAAACAAGACAGCAGACAGGGTTGGTGTGTGGCACAGGAGGGAGGTGAACACCTTGGATGGGGAGGGTGTTGTGGAATCTCAGTCCAATGTGCCTACACAAGGTAGCAGCATGACTCACATCTCCACCCATGGGACTGTTAACACTGCTCCATTACTCCCCCAAGGGTGGCAATGGTGGAGGGTGGACTTTGGAGAGAGCCTGCCTCACCAGGGTGGCCAGCAATCTCTCCATCTGATGCAGGCATCGCCCAAACCCATGCATGGTGATCCTGTGCACCAAACCTGGCCGTTCATCACAGGTGACAACTCCCCCTCTACCACCACTCCCATAGGGGGCCAGACTTCATCCTGTGGGGCAGTACTACCTGATGCAGCAGGTAGTGCAGGGTCAGCAGAGTGGGCACCACCAGGCTGGGTTCCAGACATGCTGGGACCCAGTGCCATGACTAGAGGAGGCAAGGTAGGTGGAACACTAGGAGCTGTCCAACCTTGATGCACTGTAGTAAAGTAGTTAGAACAATAAGTTAAGGTTAGTAATAACCAAACCAATGTTAGTATTAACAGAATGCAACATATTTATTAATCCAAATACATATTAAAGCATATTATGTGTCACATAACATTAAGTAACATAACTGTCAGTATGTTAACAGCAAGCCAGTATGAATTAAACCATAAGGTCTACAAAACAGTTTAACAGAATATGTTAATATTGAATTATAATAATAAATAAGAATACATTTTAACAACATATAGGTAGTTTAACAAAATATATTAATATTAAATCATACTAATAAATAACAATAATAAATTAAAGAAGATAAGGGGTGAGGAGAGAGAAAAAAATGCCATTAATGAAATCACAGATGATATCCCTGAAAACACTGGTAATACATAGATCTACAGGTCTGTAGTATCAGTTGTGAGTACAGTGACTACAATTCTTATATAGGTGATGTAGTACTTACTGTACATACCTCTCAAGCTGTTAGCATGGGACAGTATGGGCCAAGCACTAACAAATTCAGGTACAAAACTACACAGAACAGTTTCACATAATGTGGACTTATATAACCACCAAGGTGTTCTGCAAATAGATTTGGTAATACATTGCATTCCAGGTAACCATTTATCTGGTAATCACATGATAGACAGATTAGGCAGTTCTATCACTTGAGAGGCATGTTTGTGTACATTAAGAAACTAGACAGCCATCATGCCTTAGTTAGCAGACATGGGAGTAAAACCCAATAGCTGTGACTGCAGGGGACATCTGCAAATAATGAAACAATTGACTGCAGCAACTTAGAACAGACCTGTATTGACTACAGCCCTATTGCAAACATTAAGACAGATTTATTTAGGAAACCACAATGTTGCTTAACACTTTATTGGTATTGATGATATTTCCCTGTGAAATCACCACTCTATCTGCTCATGAAGTGAGCTACCTCAGCCATATACCTTTTGTTCTTGGAGTGTAAGAAAATGAAAGCATTATTTGACTGAAATTCACCTGGGGACAACCTTGAATCATATTATGAGTTGAGCAATACATTTTACAGGACATTCCTTTTGTATTGCAAAGCTATTATAGTTTTACACTTGACTGCAGTAACAGTAAAACACACATGCAATGAATACAGCCATGCTGCAAATATTAAGACAGATTTATTTAGGAATCCACAATGCTGTTTAACAGTTTATTGGTATTGCTGATAATTGTCTGTGAAATTGACACACACTATCTGCTCATAAGTAGGCTACCTCACCCATATACTTTTTTTTCCTAGAATGGAAGAAAATGAGAGCATTATGTGACTGAAATTGTCCTGGAGACAGCCTTGAACCATACTAAGAGTTGATCAGGCCATTAGTTTTGCATTCTACAACTGTTACAGTTGTACACTTGACTGCAGCAACCTTAACATAGACATACAATGCATACAACTCTAGTGCAATTATGTTATGACACCACAATCCTCCTTTACACCTTTTTGCTTACTGTTACTGGCATTGTTTATTGTTTATTGCAATACAGGTGGTATTGTTCATTTATTGCACTACAGTTCTAATTGCCCTTTAATGCACTACAGTTCTATTTGTCCATTTATTGCACTACACTTTTTATTGTTTATTCTTTATTGCAGTACATTTTTTTACTCTTTATTGCTTATTGCCCTGCAGTTAGCATAATATATCCGTACTTACCACACTCATGGTGCGAACTGACCAGGTGCCCGACATCGGACTGAATATTGCAAGTCCTCTCAGCTGCAGTTATTGGGAGAGAAGCACACTATTATGCATACCAGTTTTGCACACATTCAGCTTGCATTTTGCTAAAACAGTGGGAAAAAAATGTACATATTTGTGGGACATGCCCAGCCCTAGCCTTTTGGACCCATGTGCCAATGTTACCCTCTTTCTCCACTTCAAGTCATCATTGTGGTGATGACACTGCTCACCAGCATGGGGGATACCAGTAGTACTGGTAAGTTCCCTGGCCAACAGATCCCATGCCTCAGTCTTACATTCTGAGCCCTGGTAACCACCCTACAACAGCCTCAATTCCTAACTGTGTATGAGGAGCCCAACAAAAACCTTGGACTCCTGCACACCCCATCTCTGCACCTGAAAGTGTGCACCCTCTTAAATACCAACTGGAATATCAGTAGATAACCAGATTCCAACAAATGGTGCATAATTAAGACCTATTGGCCTTAATATAGGCTGTTTTCCTGCCCTTACACGTCATTTAGCAACATTCAAAAAAGTGCTGTGGTGCTTAGCATTGTGCAAGCCAGCTAAGCGAAGCTGAGCATTGCAATAACTTGCACAACAGTGGTTTTAGGGAAGCTTATCAACAAGCAAACTATATTAGCCATTAACCACATTTAAGCAGTATTTAGTACAGTCCAGCTCTCCCAAATGTAAAAATATTGATTTTAATTTAAAAGACATTTTACATTGCATTCAACAAAGGATACATGTGCTACAGACTGGAACACAGGATCTACAAAGCTTTAGTCTATCACTCTACCCATTTAGCTATTGGATAGTATATAAAGTAGCATACTTTTGCATACACTACTAAGCAACCATCTCACACCATGCAAATGAGCTTAAATGGGCTTAACCATAAGCAGATATACATAATTAATTACATCTGTTTTCTATATTTAGATGTCTTGCAGGTGTCAACTGTCTATGTATAAGTACAGCATGGCATTGCCACTCTCTGCGCTGTGCAATGCAAATGGACATTAAAAAAAAGACAGATATGATAATTAATTATATCTGGTTTCTATTTTTAGATGTCTGGCAGGTGTCAATTTTCTATGTGTAAACACAGCATGACTTTGCTGCACTGTGTGCCATGCCACACAGACAATAGAAAAAAAATAAAAAACAAAACAAGAAAACATGATAATTTATAAATTTAAATCACAAACTATTAATACACAGCACATTTCAACAGTAGCAGGAAACATTACAGGGAGCCTCACCATGTACATAACATCTAACTAGCCTCTACACTTCTGACTACACAAATTCAATATTCCTGTTACTATGCTCACCCTTGGCAGTGCTCCATGATTAATATGCATGGGACACTGCCAAGGGGCAAACATGGCAGCGTACAGGGGTATATTCCGTGTAGGCTCTAAATGGAGCTTGCACAGATTTTGTTAAATCCTATACTCATCAAAAGTATAATTTAATAACTTTTCCAGATATTTAAGAAGTTAAGCAATGACAATACTAAAACAGGGACAGTCATTATATTATAGAAAATGCAAACAAAGTAAACAATAACAACAATTAGAAAAAAACGCACAGAAAGAAAATATTCATATATATTCCAGACGTGCCAGTAGTTGCTGCTGACTATAATGCACATAACCTAGGGGCAGAGTTGAAAAGAATGGAAGCCTGATTCAGCTGGTATGTCACTGTGATAACCATAAGTGATGATGACAGATAGAAAACATTACTTTCACACATAACAGGAGATAATGTTTATTACTCATATGAAACAATGTCAGGAACAGAATTAAGATAGACTATAAAGAGGGTGTGATCTGAAATACATACGCATTTAAAAGTTCATTGCAAGAATATGAGACCACACACATACTATACTCAGATAAGAGCCTTCATAAGGAATTGTATGTTGTCTGACATTGGTAAAAACTCTTGAGTTTCTTTATATTTGCTGAAGTTTAAATTGGACAAATTTAAGCTTAACTGGTTAGTCAATTTTCACTTATAAATAACTGCAGGTGTAGTTTTTATATGTGTGCTAGCTGTGATTCCACTTGCTTGGACTCGTCTTTTTTCTTGGTGTTAATGTGACCGCAAATTTAGTATATATTTGAAAGGACACATGGGTAGAGCTCCTTCATGTATGGGGTGTAGCAAGTCTGTCCCTGGAAAATATACTTTTCTTTTGATTAATTGAGCTACAGTTTTTTTTCCTCATTATTTCATAGAGGCAAGTGACAGCACAAGGCCAGAAATGGTAGCTATGATAATAAACCTGCAGTTGGAGAAACTAGCCAATTTTATGAAAAGATAAGACAACTCAGATTCCAGAAAATCAGGAATGAAATTATTGGTTATAGGTACAAATTTTCTGTCACCATGAAAACTTCCCTTGAGGAAGAAGTGGAAGTGAATGACAGAGTGAGAAAATAATTCTTCCATGTGGCAAAAGGACATTTAAACAGTACATAATAAACATGGATAACTTTCTTGAAGCTATAAATAGCAAAAAGGGCAAGGGCAAAGTTAAAAAAAGAGAAATGGAAATCAATGGAAGGCTGGGACATGATATCTGCCTCAACTCTGAAATAATCAGAATCAAAAAGGGCTGATTATTTCAAGATAGCATGCATATCCAAATGTCTGAGCACAAAATTGTATGGATCTGTATGTAGTAACGACTACCTGCTTTTATTGTTGATGAATACTCAAGATTTCTATTTGAACATGTTGTTATATTACATCAGATATTCTGTTACCAGTTGTCAGAATGTTCCAATATCTGGTATTGCAAAGGCAATAATGTATGATTATGGCCATCCTGTTAATCACTTTCTTTAATAACTCCCAGGTCAGACAGTTCTGTGAAATCTAAAGTGGACAAATGCAAGGGTAACCCTTTGGCCACAGGCTAATGGGATGGTACAAATATTTGTAGACAACATAGGTAAAGTCATAGGAATTATCAGAATAAACAACTTACTTATTGCCCTACAGTGACAGATAAATGTCATCCTTGGAGTATAATGATGTTTTGTGCCAATACACAAGGGATCCCATTAACCAATGTAGTAGTCAGACTTGAGTATACCAAGCAATAGCATGTGAGTGAACAAAACTTGTATTAGATGAAAGTTTAAGCAAAAGAGACTTAGAGCAAAAATATATAATGTGAATAGCAATGCTGACTGGCAAGGAAAAACACATATTCCATAAAGTTCTGCCTGTTTTAGTGAAAACTGGAAGATAAAGCAAACCTGTATCTTTGTTTAACTAAAATCAATACATCACTTTTAATCTCAAAGGCTCATTTGCAAGTGTAAATAATGTTAGCCACTGACTGACAAGACATATGCAATGATAAAAAAACATGCTGATCTTTGTTTTTTTTTTTTTGTTTGTTTTTTTTAAACACACAGTGAATTTGCACTCTTTGGTTGTGGTCCTAGAGACACCAATGATTTTCTACTCAGTAATTGTCATACTATCTTTGACAATCTGTTGGATAAAATATGCTGCATTACAGGTCTCAAAATACGAATAAGATGTATTTCACATAACATGCTATTCACTATATTGGACAATCAGGATTGCTCATAATGCAAGGATTATATACATTATTTTAAAGTATTTTAAAATATTCAGTACACCGGATAAAAGAAAAATGTTTGATTGAGGGTGAGAAATCATTATAGAAAAGGTGTTATCCACACAAAGTCATATCAAGTGTACAGAATGATTATATTTATATAAAAATATTATCCATAAAAAAGTTGTTTCAGGTTCAGAAAATGCCTGATAATCAAACCAATAAACCTACTGACATGAGAAAGAACTGTTGTTATATATGTCAGCAGTAAATAAAAGTACTTTATAACCACAGGAGCCTTTAACTAGACAGTTCTTGGTAACAATAGCAACTTCAGACAATTATATACTCTATGCATTAGTGTAATAACACCACTCTCAATTGTCACTGCAGTGAATATTATAGCAATAACCCACGCCTGGGTGTGGGTAATGCTAAATTTACCCATGGTTGGCGTGGTTTGGTCCCGAGGGCGAAGCCCGAGGGACCAAACAAAGCCAACCGTGGGTAAATTTAGCATTACCCACACCCAGAAGTGGGTTATTGCTATTATACCATGACATTATTTAAGAAAAGAAACTATTACTTTTCTTAAATAATGGCATAGTATAATGCCTGTTTACTGCCCTTCCGCAGATGTCTGGCATCCGCGGCAGTTCTGATGTACTGCGCACCGCGCAGTACATCAGAGTTGAGCAAAACGGAGAAAGCAAGATCTCCGTTGCTTTTTAGTGTTAGCTATGTTAAATGAGTTTAACATAGCGAGACAGTTTTAAAATAAGCAACGGAGATGTCCGTTGCTTATTTTAACTGTCTCGCTATGTTAAACTCATTTAACATAGCGAACATAAAAAAGCAACGGAGATCTTGCTTTCTCCATTGCTTTTAACACTGTCTGCTATGTTAAATGGGTTTAACATATGAGACAGTTTAAAATAAGCAACAGAGATCTCCGTTGCTTATTTTAAAGCTGTCTCGCTATGTTAAACCCATTTAACATAGCGAGACAGGTTTTAAAAAGAGAGTTATACTAATGGAAAAAAGTCCGGGCGACCGGACCTTTTTCCATTAGTATAACTCGATTTACAATGGGCATGCTGGCCAATCAGCGTGCACGTTTTTCAGTGGTCATGGTATAATAGGTATTCTACAGGTTTGTTTATAAGATTTATTACATGTCAAAAAATTTAAAAAATGGTCAAATATTTCTCATTTACCCACCACTCTGACCCTAATTTCATACAGAGATAGGTAGATTTTCAGTTCATGATATGGTAGTCACTCTCCTGTGTGTATTATCACTCAAAACAGAAATTCGCTTTCAAGAACAGAGCAAATGTCAGTGTCATTGGCTAAAGTAGAAAATACACTATCTTCTCATTCTATTTCACCATCTCAGCTGCCCTCATCATTCCACTCTGTTTGTCCCTGATGCCAAATCTTCTGATTGGGTTGATTATTTTCATCAGCTTTCAGTCAGATTATTTCTGCCCCATAAGATGCCCACTATTCCTCTTGTCTCTTACCTTTCCTTCCCAGCATTCCTTTTTCTTCTCACTTTGATCCTACAGCAAAGTGCTGTGTTCTACTACCAGATTTATCCATTTCTGAGTTTCTAGCCTACAAATCTTCCAAACCTGTCCCTTTCCCTTGTTTATTTTCTCTGCTTATCTAAAACATGATCCATTCATCCATCCACATCCCCTTTTTCCCATTTTTCCACATGCAGTTGGGGTGTCACTTCAACAGCAACGCCAGGTGGGAAGGCCTGCTGTGGTAGTTGTTCCATACCACACACTCACACGCACACCTATGGTCAATATAGAGTGTCCAATCCACTTGGGAAGAAACCCATGCAAACACCGGGAAAACATGTAGACTCCTCACAGAAGGCATCCCAGCCAAGAATCAAACTAGTCACCCAGTTAATCTTTACTTATTAGGATATTGAGTTATGTTTTATGACAGACCATGTACTGGTTCAGATTGTTTGACTGATTGATTGATTGATTGATTTCAGTATGATAAGTGGGCAAGTGGGCCTATCAATAGATCCTTTTCAGACACAATCTACACACCATGGTACAAGACAAAAACAGAAAATTATACATATAATAAAAAATACACAGATTTATACACATTGCAATAACAAAGTAGGTAATATGTCTGCATGTTATTTACAATTATAAATGCAAATACTATTGTTTATAGTATGTAACATTAAGGCATGTACTAACCAGTGGCCATTTGTTAAAAGTATGTCTAGAAGAAACATCTTTATTGATTTATTATTTATTTTATTTTGTTTTCATTTGTTTACTGGGAAAGTCTGACTTGGCAAGTTGTCCATTTTCAGCGGAGGACCGGGGAGAAAAGCTCCACACATAACAAAAGAATTGACAGTACAGCAACATACACAATACTAATGTACTTAAGAATATACATGCTAAAATATGCATAGAGAATTATCTTTAGAGAAAATCACTACAATACAGTATTGACAATACATGAACATACAGATGCAATTATGCTTAAAAATACATGCAAACATATACATCAGAAAATGTGCAAAATATGCATAAAGAGTTATCCATAGAAAATGGAGTAAGACGTAAATAGTAGGAAAATAGAGTAGATAGTAGAATGGAGTACATAGTAGAAGAAAAACAGAGTAGATAGCAAGTAAGAAGAATATGTCCAAGCATGTGCATAAGAAGTTATCCATGCAAAATAGATAGCATATAGAAGGAAAATAAAGTAGACAGTAGACTGAAGGAGAATATACCCTTAAACCCTTAACCGCTTAAGATATCATTGTAAGATCAAGTGAAACACCTGAGAAAAAGAGGAACCAGTGTCTGTACGTATGTGGAATAAGTGAAGAAGCCTTTTGTGGTACCTGGAGTAGAATAAGATATTGACCTTTTGGGAGTTAATCCTGGGTCTGAGCAGGTGCACTACCATGAGCTGGTTAAGTAGGGCCAGAGAAGGATTTTAAATTTATGTTTATTATCTGAGATCCAAATTTCTAGAAGAAGGGTGTTCCACACCTTGGCAATGGTACTAGAGTACAGGGAGTCACCTGAACTATTCATAGGTTCATAGGTTCATAGGTAGGTACTAGGCTATCAGCCCTGGAGCCTATACAAGCCCAGCCAAAGAGATGCCCTGGCTTTTGCCACCCAAGAAAATTATTTTCCTGTGCTACTGTCAAGCAGAGCCACAGAGGTGAACCCCGGGGTGAATTTCCTATTTCCCATCCAATCATCAAGATTTTTCTTGAAGAGTGCTAATGAGGAGCTTTGTTTGATATAGATAAGTAGTTTATTCCAGAGTATGGGAAGTCTCTGGGACAGGAATCTATCCCTCCTGCATGCTCTGTTTATTGTGGTGACAAGGTTTAGGTCCCTAGAGCATGTAGCTCGGAGGGATTGGGATTTCTTTAAGTGGAGCATGTTCAGCAGCTCTGGGTTTGACATAGCTTTGTATGTTAGGCAGAGATCACCTCTGAGTAGGTGATATGCGATGGAGTAAAGCTGGAGTTTTTTGAGACAGTCTTCATAGGGCATCTGTTTGAGGCTGGTAATCCTCTTTGTCAGGTATTTCTGCCGCCTTTCCAGTTGTTGTAGATGTCTTGTGACGTACATACCAAAAGGGGCGTTTTACTCTATAATGGGTCTAATGAGTGATGAGTAGAGGGGGAACAATGACCTCTTTTTTTCTGGATGAGAAACCTTTTATGATGAGATGTGCCACATAGAAGGATTTCCTGACTACTGTGGTGATGTGATTATCAAAGAAGAGACTACTGTCCACCTGTGTCCCAAGGTCTCATCACACTTTCAGCGTTGTATACTGCCGCCTATGTTGTAGTTCATGGGTACAGAGTTTTTACCAAAGGAGATGACAATGCACATTTTGGCACTGAGCTTGAAGCCATGGCTTTGACACCACGCATTTGTCTCAGTGAGGCCCTTTTGTAGGATGTCCACATCGTTAGGAGTTTTGATTATGGCTCCTAGTTTGCAGTCATCTGCAAACTTCATTAGCCAAAGACCTTCTGTGTTAGCCTGTACTTCAGAGAAATAGATATCAAACAGGAGAGGACCCAGGACTGAACCCTGTGGTACTCCACTTGTCACTGGTCTTAAGTCAGATTTGGAGTCTGCTACTTTTACAGTGTGGGTTCTGTCAGTGAGCCAGTTGGCAACCCATCTTATGACATAGGGATTTATAAACTGGTAGAGCGAACTAAGTCCCAAACAAACCAATAAAATTAGAGACAGAAGACCACCAAGAATCCAATAAACTCTTCCTGGAAAACGAAATTCTTTATTGTAAAAACACACAGTAAAGGTGAATATCCACAAGCACTTTCGCCTGAGGCTATGTCAGGCTTTTTCAAGATAATCACACATCATAATAAAATACCTTATATAGTCAATACATTACTTAATTCAATTCATTACTAATTAAATAATTGATTAATCGGTTAATACCATTTGTAGTTTTTCATTGTGCTGTTTGGCTTTTCTATACAAAACTTTCCCAAACAGCATATCAAACTGGTAACCATTAGAAATGTATATAAACAAAAAGTAATGATAAGTACAATACAATAGTCATACTTATAAATAATTTAATACTATAATCAAATTAAAATTTAAAACCATTGTGACTATATATGTATTAAATAACAAAAAACATTACAATAAAAGCTACCTAGTAGTTGTGCTAATGAAGCATTAATTGGTGATTTGTGTCAGAATATAAGTAGTATAAAATAACAACAATGTGTATTAAAACTAACCAGATGTTAAATCCCTTAGAAGTATATTTAACAAAATATGTTAAAAATGTCATATTACAATATAAAATCTGTGAACAATACATGGACATAATTAAATCAAAAAACAGAAATGAATGTTTCTACCTTGTCAACAATAAAACATAAAACCTGGGTGTATACCCTGACTATTCACTCACCCTTATGTCAAACTGTACACCATTCTCTATTTAATACAAATGTACAACAGTTAGCAATAACTTCAATAGACATAAAACATAGTCTAAGTGAACCAAGATGTTGTTATTATTATAATTTTGCTCGTCTTAATTTTAAGATACAACTAATACTGATAGCCTCATTCAACCCTGGTGGTCTAGAGGCATCTAGTCTCAGTTGCCACATTAATTCTTGTTGTTCTAGTATGGACTCCCAATCTCCACCTCTTGGGTTTATGGGTACTTGTTCTAATACCATGAATCTTAACAACATATTGGGACAAATTAACAGATGCTTAAAAAATGTATTATTATCTTTTCTTTTTTGGATATCATATAAATGCTCATAAATACGTTTACGTAGTGCCCTTTCTGTTTTTCCCACGTAGAAACTCCCACATGTTAAGCATAATCCCTAAATAAATGACTCCTTTAGATGCACAGTTGTAATATGCCATGGATTTAATACTAAAATGTCTTTGTTTGATGAAGTAACTGCTGCCATTCATTATATATGGACATTGCTTACAGCTGTTACATTTAAAAGTGCCAACTCTTTTAACATGTGAATTACTATCATAATAGTGTTGTTTTTCAAACATGTTTTTCAAATTAGTGTTCCTGGTGTTGACAAACTTTGGTTCTATAGGTAAGTATTTAGCAGTTTCTTCACTAGATCTAAGTACTGGCCAATATTTTAAAATAGTATTTTTCACTTCTAATGAGTCATTATTAAAGGTGTGTATAAATGCTTTTTGATGTTCAGCAACCACAACATTGGTCACTGTGGGGGTTTGCGTCTTAGCCTTACCTAACAGTGGGAAAAAGGAGTCCAACCTTTTATTTTTAACCTCCAGTAAAATGTTTTCAATAAGCTTCTTAGGGTAACCTCTTTCAAGAAAGAATTTGGTTAAAAGCGTGGATTCCTTTTCAAAAAGACTCTCAGTACTACACATACGAGATGCTCTGATAAATTGCCCCTTTATAATTCCTTTCTTTTGTGAATAGGGATGTCCACTATTATAATGCAAATATGCATTCAAGAATGTGTTTTTCCTATAAATTGTTGACTCAAAAACATTTTCTTCTCTGTTTTTGATAAGTGAAACATCCAAGTAATTTACTGTGTTTTCACTTATATTGTGTGTGAATTTTAAGAAATCTGTAGTATTGTTGATATATACTAAAAATTCTTGGAGGTCTATAAGACTACCTTCCCAGAGAATACATATATCATCCAGGTATCTCTGGTAGTATATGATATTTCTGCTCCATGATTTTGAAAATATGTATGTCTCTTCCCAGAAATATAAAACAATATTGGCGTATGCCGAGGCACAAGGTGTGCCCATTGCCACGCCTTTTCTCTGTTTAAAAATTTCCCCATTGAAAAAAATGAAATTATTATGTAAAATAATTTCCATAAAGTCTGTTAGCCAATTAATGATGTTTGTATTTAAACCTGATTGTTTTATTAGAATCTGGTTAAACCAGTCTAACCCAACATAGGGATTTATACCTAGTTTAGTGAGTTTATCTATAATTCCAGAGTGGGAGATGGTGTCGAAAGCCTTGGCAAGATCGAGATAGGCTGTGTGAACCACCTTACCCTTGTCTACGGCTTTGGTGACTGCTTCAAAGAAGTCTATCAGGTTTAGGAGACATGATCTGCCTTTTACAAACCCGAACTGGGTGGGATCCAGAGTTTAGAGATTACCAATGTCTGTTTATAAATTCCATGATGATACGTTTGATGGCTTTGCAGACCAGGCTCGTCAAGCTAATGGGGTGGTAGTTCCCGGGGTCTGTGGTGGCTCCCCCCTTGTGGAGTTGGATAACCATTGCTGTGCGCCATTCAGCAGGCACAAAGCCTGAGGTGAGGCTATGATTGAACATGGTACTTAAGTGGGGTGCCAGTTCATTCTGTAGTTAGTGTAGAATGGAGCCTGGGATGTTGTCTGGTCCCATGGATGCTGTGTTCTTGGCTTTCACGAGTGTGGTTTTTACCTGTGCAGCCGTGATTACAGGAACTTTGCATTCTTCTGGTGTAGAGATGGACTAGGGGGTGAGAAGTGGGTAAAGTTAGCACTGAACCTATCTGCCAGGATATTGGCAATATCAGTTGGGTCTGTATATTTAGTGCCATTGTGCTGTAACTCAGAGCAGAACTGAGTGTTGCCATTGAGATTCTTGACATAGCTATAGAATGCTTTGTGGTTGTCTTTAGAATCAGTGGCAATTTTGTTTTCAGTTTTTTTATGGCAAGGGACCACCAGATTGGCTTCCTTTTCTTGGAGGATAGCATCTTGGTTCTGTTTGGGATAGCAAGATCCATGCACTCATGTAAGTGCTTATAAAGTGCAATTGTGTAGGATTCAGTAGTCGTAACTGTATTGTCCATCTGCATGGGTGTCATGAAGTTCACCATTTCTGTCTTAAGAAGCATGAAGCTGGCATTGGAGAAATTTTTTACCGTGGTTTCCTTAATGGGGGGGGGGGGGTGGAGGCAGGATGTGGATATCTAGGATAATTAGCTTATGGTCAGATCGGACCAATGAGGCATTGACTTCAGGTGTGAAACACCGGTCACTCATATTGGTAATGACTAGATCTAGGATATTGTTGCCCCTGGTGGGGGTGTGGATAAGTTGATCCAGGGCATTGGAGTTTATAAATTCCAGAAAGCGTTGAGTGAAGGAGATGGTACATGAGTAGTTTTCCCAGTTAATGGTGGGGTAGTTGAAATTGCCCATTATTTGGCTGTTTGGTCCTGCTTTGTAGGTCAATTTTAGAAGATGATTGGTAGTGTTAGTGTTTTAGTAGGCCATTTAGTGATTTTTTTGGGGGGTGGTATAGGATCTGATGTGCAATTGTAAGGTGATTATAGGTCAGGTGATTTGAAAGTTCTAACTAGGATAGTTGTTTCAGGGCTGGACAATGGTGTGTCCTGAAAATGAGTTGGTAGCAAACTTTACGATTTTGTTATAGCAGCTGGTTAATTTGTTTAAGTCTCCTTTATGTAGATTAGTTAGTATGGGGAAGCATAGAGAAGTGTAGAGAGTAGGTGGCTTTCTGTGATGGTGGCCCTACTGTTATTGGTGAGGTAGTTTTTGCATCTGTACAGGGTGACAAGTTTTTTATGGAGTTTTGTGATTGTTTGCACAATATGTTTGTCGAATTTCATGTTGTTATCTATGATAACCCCTAATAGCTTGGATTGTGAGACTGGTGAGATGGCGTATTGTTTGAGAAGATTATTTTAAATGGGGGAATGGGGTCTGTGGCTTTTGAGGGATGAAATAGCTTTAGCTGTGTTTTTTAGGGTTAAGTATTAGCTGTGAGTCAAATAACCTTCCCCCAGATTTACTAATCTTCCATGTAAGACTAGATTAGTCTGGCATGGAAGCACCAGTGTAAGAGTATGATGGCAGCGCGCCATGCATATTAATGAAGGCGCGCTGCCTCAACTCTAAAGCTTACATGGATCATGGATGAGTTTAGAAGGTGCGTCGGACTGCCAAGCAGTCCAAAAATCCATGCCCCTGCAACGAAGAAATGCTGCAACTTCCAGTTACATGAGCGAGTCCACTCACATGTGTACAATGTAACACTACACCCCCCATATATTAAACAACTTACAAAATAAAAAAATAAAAATATTTTTTTTCTTCCGATATAGCTGCTCGTAGTTGCACAGGTTTGCATGGGTTTGCCCATTGCTTAGCTACAGTTATTAGCTTAGACAGCAGAAGAGGATAATAAGAAAAATATATGCAAATTAAGCAGCATAGCAATAGCACAGTGGTTAGCACCTTTGCACAAAGAGGAGGCATTCCCGGTTCGAGTCCCACTACTGTACGTTCCATTTTCTTTGGGAAATCTGTATACAAAAATATTTCCTGACATTTTTTATGTATAGGTTTTGTAAAAAGCATTGAAATGTTAAATGTAGTAGTGCATGAATTATATATATGAAGGTGAAATGTTTATGCATTCTGAGGCATGAGTACCCTATTGTAAGCAATATAAAGCACTGCTAAGCACATTTTACCAGTATTGAGTATATTTAAATACATTTGCACATAGCTGCGCACCGCTCTAACCAGGCAATGTGTTTGCACGTAGCTGCACGCTGTGCTAACCAGCTCAATGTCAGGCAACATTGGGCAATGGTGAGCAACGTTGAGCAACATTGGGCAAAGTCAGGCAAAGTCAGGCAGAGTCAGGCAAAGTCAGGCAAAGTTGAGCAAAGTCAGGTAAACACACTCACACCTGCTTTACTGTTCCTTAACCAGTCAGGTCTGCCCAGCAGGAAAATAAAAATCAGTGACAGGGCATGAACTCAGGATACTGTGCACTATAGTCACAGTACTTAACCACTAAGCCATGACAGCATTTCACAAACATGCACTTTCAACGGGCACATATCTATCAAAGGAATTTTAAACATTGCCAACATAAGCTAAGCAGGTGTGCCTACAGCTGAGCTTTTCCAAAACTGGCCAGTCACAAATAAGTGCAGGAAATGAGGCATATTTAAGCTCCACAGGTGGGAATACTTGCTATAACTAGTTGTAGTTTCCTTCTGCAATCAGCATGGCTGGTGTTGGTGAAGTCACTTGATTTAGAGCGCAACACTGGGGCATCCAGGAGTCCAAAATTATGGTTTGGCTCCTCATCCACAAACATGAGGAAAAACTCCTGCAGGCAGTACCACGGTTCCCAATATAAAATGGAGGCCTGGAACAGTCTTGCCCATGATCTCACCAGTGCCACTGGTGTTCCACGGACTGGTGAGCAGGTCAGGCATCATTATTCTGACCTGAAGTGGTGTAGGGGCATGAACTGGACAGGTGGATCCGGGAATCCCGTATGATGCCTAATGCCCCAGTACTGAGTATGTAGCCATTAAATTAAGTAGTTAAGATTTGTCATGCTTGTCTATACTATGGATAGGTATGTCTCAGTATCACTGCATTTACTTCACAGCTGCAGGTGAGCGGGCTACGAATCTGCAAGCCCATGAAGATAAGATGCAAAGGTTGCGTCATGAGGCAGGTTAGTAATTATTCTGCATGTACTGTTATATAAAATAAATGAGAGAGCCTTCAAAAAGTGTTTTAACCTACTAAATAAAGGTGTAATACTCATTTAAGAAATGTATAATTCCTGGAGTGCATCTGTGTCATTTTCTTTGATATGTTGTTGTACTGTTGCATTCTACAAATAGTAGTATTGTATTAAGCAATGTCAACCCACACTTGGATAGGCCCATATAACGTGGATGAAGGGAGTGAAAGTAGCTTTAATAAATATTTACAGCCCTCAACTGTTGGTTCATGCCCAGCATGTACAGGTTAATCTGGCACATGAGTAGCTTGGTATTGTGCTCCCCAGAAATGTCAGTGTGCTGCCAGAAATGTAGGGAGCTGTTAACATATAACTGATACTTTACCCTGAACATATCTAGATAATTACATGAAACTAGAGCTGTCAGTGTGCCATCTTAGCAGTAGTGTGTGTGAGCAACACTCAAAATATGTGGCAGTAACATCTGCATCTTGGACAGTTTGTATGTAAGATACAGCTCATGTATATAATGATCTAGCAAAATCCAATTGCACAATATAAGGACATTGGCTAGTATAATAATACATGTAAGGGACATATAACTGCAGTTAATAGGAATGTAGTGAAAACTAGAAGGATATATAAGTTGTTAACTGAGATATCTTTTTCCACCCTACTGTATGTGCATAAAAATGCAATTCCACACCTCAGTCAGTATGTCTAATCTCAAAACATTTGTTGGGACATATGTCCTATTGGTTTACAAATATTTGCATTTATTTCTATGCATGTACCCTGTTAAAATACCACAATATTGGTGGCCTGTTGCCATCAATTAAACCTGCATGCTGTTGTAATGTCCACTATTGTTCTATATATGCATGTGTCATGCTTGCTTTTCAACTGTTGAAAATCTGGTGTGTTGGGTTAATGGAAATACTTCTGCATGCTGTTATAACTAATTGGCAATGCTGTTGACTGTTACTAACCCTTATCTTTATTAAACTCTCCAAAACATAATTCGTATGGGAAGGCTGGTCCCAGTGGACCCACTTGTCCCACCTCAGCTGGCCATGGCACCTGGCACCAGCAGATCTGGTGCCTAGCCTGGGACCTCCTCCTCCATTGGCCCTGTGCCATCTTCAGGTGGAAGCGCTGCTGGGGATGGGGCTTGGCCCCCCGTGCAAGCATGGGCGAAGATGCACCTATCATCCTTCGTACGATCCTGGCTGTGGTGCGTAGAGAGATTGAACGTTCTGTTGCAGAATCTCTACGCCAGCTTGAGGCCCAAGTGGCGCAACTCCTGGGTCAGCCTGCCCCTCCTACACAGCCCCCAGCACAGCCAACTTCTGGGCCGTGAAGGTGCAGTGGTGACTGCCCATGAGTGGGGACCTCAGTCCCACTGTTTCCATCTGGGGGCTCATGGGCTTGCAATTTCCAAGCATCCCTCCCCATCAAAGGTGTTCAGCCACTACATGTGTCATATACCGCCCATGTACTGCCCCTGTATGTGTCTTGTTTGTTTTGTCTGTTTACCTCCCCAACCTACCTCCACAAATATACCTACTTATCCTACCCCACATTCCATTCTCACCTGAAAAAAAAATTACGCCTCATACATAGCTGCCCATTTTGCACACATGTCCACTGGACACATGAAATGTTATTTAATTGGCATTACAACATGCTTTGTTGTCCTCACCCCTCTCTCAAGGATTGAAGGGTTCATATCTACCTCCAAATTTATTGCATATGCACAGCTGTTGCTGTTGAAGAAATGGGCAGCTATGGACCTTCCCTACACCAGTCCTGCACATCCCGAACTATATTCCATACTGTCTTTCCCTCTTTGTGCCCCTTTTCACCACTTTCCTATCTCCCCATTTTTCTTTTCTTTCAAAGAAATTAGCATGGGGGTGAGTGGGAGTAAGCACTATTAAGCAGTAGTTAGCGGGTTTGCACGGGTTTGAGCGTGTTTGCACTTGGCTAAGTAATGTGCAGCATTGTGCAAACCCATGCAAACCCGCTTACAACTGCTTAAAAGTGCCTTAGTCACTCTGTATGTGAGGGCCCTTGTTCTGTTCAGGAACAGAATAAAACACCTCTGTAAATCTCGAACCCCAGACCTTGCACACACTACACAACATGAAGTACCTCTAAGCCACAGTAGATATACATCAAGTTGGTGCTTAAATAATTATATCATGCATCAGAATGAGTGAATGTAAAGGAAAATTAGGAATACCATACCACACAACTTGTTATGTGGATGATGACCAACAGTTGTTGTGGGATTACATTACATGACTGTGATAAGAGAAGCAGCCATTCTAGCAGGAAATAATGTCACACCATCACCTTACAACCCCAGACAGTATCACAACTGGACAAACAGTGGCATATCTGTTTAGGGCAGAGGCCATACCTCAACTGTCCCTAATTTTCAGGGACATCCCTGATTTTGACCCAAATTTTAGCTCTGTCCCTCTGAATCCCTCCTAAAACGAGTGACTTTGGACAGAAAGGTGGTGAATTACACTTAATGAATAATGACAATAATTAAGAGTTATACACTTCTTTTTCTTCAGAAAAGGTGTATTAATTCATATGCTCTGACTCTCTCAATGTTTCAACTTAATGGCACTAATATTTTAAAGGTGTCCCTGATTGTTCCTGGGTTTTTCTTGACTTTTCCCTGATTCTGTTCAAATATGTACCTGATTGGTTGAGAGGTCTGGCAGAGGCAGAAACACAGAAGCATGTTAGCCTTTCTGCTGTTACACACTGTGCAAATAGCTTTGGAAGGAGTTTTGGAAGCATACCCTTATGTAGGAATAAAACACTGAAATACAAATGGATGTAGCCATGTACTGGTTGCAACCAACTGTAAGAATGCCATCACTCTATTGCTGAAAAGACCTGTGTGGTGCACAGACAAAAAAATAACAGGCCATTCTCTGGCTATCATGTGGATAGGTCCACAGTTTGGAGTTATGCAAACAGACTGCATGCCTTGATAAACTAACATGTACACAGCAACCCTGTAAGTCCAGCAAGATAAAATCCACACAATACTGCCTATACTCTCTGTACTTCTGCAACCCTACCCAAATGTAGAATATACCTGTGTGTGCAGGGTCTACCAAGGATGTAGGTAAGCATACTCACTGTACTGAAATGTGTCCAGTTTTTTTGAGCAGATCGTGCTAATGTCAACACTAAAAAAGCACAAACTGTTTAGAACTGTGTAAATGAATATTCACAGTATAGCAGTTCACAAACAATTCTTGTGCCAAAGGAATACATCTCTATAACTAGCTTTGCATGGCAGTTAATTGAAACAGTTGAAAAGAAAGTACATCTTTCCATGTATCTTGGGGTAGCATTTTGAGGGGTGAGTACATTTCTACACTGACAAGTGGGTACTGGAAGCAGCAACATTAGGTCTGAGTACAAAATGTAAATCTCTAGCTACACCCCTAGCTTCTGATATAAGAAATATACCAACCTTCTGTCTTAAACAATGATGTCCACACCAAACAAGGATGATCTCCATCTTGGAAAGCTGAAAGGGCCATGCCTACATGAGCCAGCAATTTATAGTACTGGGTTGCTATGACAGTGATTACTTCAATTACTACACAGAAGGCTGCATTTAATTAGCAAATGGTAGGCACTAATTGGTGCAGAAGCCATCACATGCTGATGTGCAATTACTACAAAAGCAGGCTGCAATCAATGCCAACAAACTCAATCACTCTATTGCAGAGACTGACATTGAGAGAGACAGAGAGAGAGAGAGAGAGAGAGAGAGAGAGAGAGAGAAAGAGAAAGAGAGAGAGAGAGAAAAGGAAAAAAGGAAAAAAGAAATATTACCAAATTATACAAAGGAAAGGTATATGACAAATATGTATTTACTGGCATGTAGTAGATGTTATTGAAGAATAGTCTACATAATGTGAAACATTCATATGTGGCAGCAGTACTTCTGTCTGCACAGATGTTCTGCTTAACTACTGCTCTAGACAATACTGTGTGTACCTGTGGGCAGTTGGACAAAACTATGAAATGTGTAGCTCAGCATTGCATGTCAAAGATCTGATCCATGTTATCTGTGTTCTGTACAGTAGTGTGGCCAATGCCTGTTGGGGGGATTAGCACTGACATTATATAAACATGGGTGTGACAGAACAACACATGCATGGTAGGCATATTAAAGTGTAGCTTAGCATTGGCAAGTGTTGTAGCAGTCTAGTATGCTTATCTAGCATCTGTTGCCATATATACCCCCCTAATGTTATTCTGTGGTCATATGTGACACCTGTTGTGTTGCAGCAAGGCCCAACATTTCAGCTGTGAGGTCCAGGGTCTTACAACAGTGTGGACCATGTGTGTGTATGTCACACACATACATAGAAATATACATGTGTCATATATATTCACATCTGTATATGTGAATAGAACAGAGGACATATTGCAACTGTTTGCGAAGGGGGGACATATATGTTGGTGAAGGTTAGTATGCACATATTTGTATGTAGGTTTTAGTGTGTGACAAACAAGACAGCATACAGTGCTGGTATATGACATGTGGTGGTTAAACACTGTGGGTGGTTCATTCAGTTTGCAATGTTGAAGCCAGTAAGGCCTGCTAAGGCTACCTGGGCTGTGAATGCCTTCATTGCATTTATCCCAAGACTGTGTGATGTTATTACATTACTGTATACCTTACATCCTTTGTATAATTGATATTCTCACTATGAAAGGTGAAATGTATATGTATATATATATATATATATATATATATATATATATATATATATATACACACACAAATATATATATGTATATGTAGACAAATGGATGTGTTTATGTATATATATATATATATATATATATATATATATATATATATATATATATATATATACTCATACATCTACTTGTTGCAGTAGATCTCTGTACTGTTGACTGACCGTGATGGTCAATATGTTTGTGAATACGTCAAAGATATGTATCTGTGGGATAGCTTACTGGGAAACTGTTTATGTTATGGTATTCTGGGTCCCTGCTTTGATCCTAGCAAAAGCTGTGTATTCTGTTGCTAGGCAGAACAAGTGCTATTGCATACAATGTGATTAAGTCCCTTGGTTTTAACAAGGGTGTATCATTGGAGGCTAAAGCACTACATGTATGATTATTGATTGGTACTGATGTTGAATGCAAATCCTGTGTGTACTGTAGTACTAATTGAAGCTCTGGGCCTGTACAGCAAAGTATGGTGTATGTCCACATTGCTTGCATCTACTGTTTTGTGTGGTCCTTGTATTCATCACAGATTACATTTCTCAAGATTAAGTTTGTGTAAGTACTGACACACAGTACTGTATAGTACACACTGAAAGCTTATCTGGGTTGTCATACCTTTGTGCCCTGTAATTATGTCTAACGTGTGTGTGGGAATGTCTGTAACATGTTCTTTAGCAACATTTATAGTGTACATATTTTGGCCATGGGTTTGGCATTAACAAGTCGTGTGGTATAATATTAATACATTTACTGGACCTTACACTGATTGTGATGGATGATATATTTCTTTACACATCAGCTTGATGTATATCTGCTGTGGCTAGGTGGTGCATCGTGTTGCATACAGTGTGCCAGGTACTCTTGTATAGTCTTATATAGTGATTTCATTTTGTTGCTGTGCAGAGCATGGTTCATTGGATAGAGAGTGAGCAAGGCACGTTCAAGCAGTTGTGGGGTGAGCAGTGATAAGTGGCAGTTACAGTGTTTCACTCTCGGTTAGCTTATAGGTTGCTAAACTTCCATAAGCTGTGCTTACCCTTCTGAAAACCCACTTGCAAATGCTGAAATGTGCCTTATTCCATCTCTAGCCCCTGACCTTTGTTTTGCCCAGTAACAAAATAAAAGGCATTTACTAGGAAAAAACCCACAATCATTCACATCACAGCCTACTTGATTTGCCACTAAGCCATCTCAGATATACATATCATTTATGTATTCACAAACGTAACATCCAGTACAATCATAAAACACTACAGAAAATGTACTCCAACATGTAGATGTATGTGTGTGTGTAATTATTGCAATCTGTGCTCAGGTACAACATATTGTATTATGTATGTAAGTATAAATGTGCCATATGATTTGCTCAGACATATGTTTGTATTTATGTCTTCCAGGGATCATGGCCCACCACAGGAACCCAAGCTACAATAGGGCTGAAGATGCTATCATCACTAGCATCATGATTCAGCACTACCATGTACTATTTTCATGAACCAGCCAGGACCGGCAAAAGCGTACTGCAATGTGGCAAAATCGTGTCCACAGGGTCAATGAGGTAGGCCTGCATAACCGCACATATGAGCAGGTATGCCACCACTGCAGTGATCTTCTCCAACATGTCCGTCAGCATGCCGCTGCTGTGCGTATGGAACAGCTTGCAACAGGGGATGGTGTTAGCATCCATCCCCCCTCATCAGAGTGGAGGAGCTGCTCATGAGCCTGGTGGCACCTGCCCAACAACAACAGCAGCAGACATACACCATGATGGGGGTTGGAACCACCCAGCAAGCACACATGGAGCATGCAGGTAACATGGCATATCTGTAGACTACTGGTATCTGTATTGGTAGATCATGCATATGTGAGATGTGGAGTGTGTCATTCAAAGATGTGGAGCCTGTTGTTGTACAATACTGATCATTTGGAACATAATCTGTAGCCCTGTGAATGTAAACTGTTGTTGTACTGTAAGATTGCAAACACACAGTAGCAATGCCACAGTTGTGGCCACTGACAAACTGTCTCATCTCTATGTAGGTACCTCTTGGGTGATGTCAAGGCAGTGGACAGATGCTGGTGAGTGTGTTCTACATTTATTATTGGAAATAAAAAGTGCATGTCATAGTTAAGGTGTAGGCCATGTACACATGTAGCACATCTACCTATAATGCATGCTGTGCATGTTTGGTGAAAGAGCATGCACATCTCAATAATGTGATTAGCAGCCTCAGACACATGCAATACCCAGGCCATCTCAAACAAATGTGGCTAGACTGTAGTGACCATTGGATAGGCACAGTTGATACTCAACATCCATATAACATACACATCTATGTCATACACAGAGCATTTTAACATGCTACACATAAAGGATTCCCAAACCCTCTGTAAAAACACACTCCAGTATCCAAAATATCATCCACACATTACACATAATATACCTGAGGGGAAGAGGCCTATCCTGGGGCATTTAAACACTCTGCAACACACTACACATTCATGTCAAGGAATGCTCCTTATTGGCCTCCTTACAAACTCACGTAACAACTGGTTGTGAAATGGTGAATTTAGCCAAGGTAGTACAGTTCCAGTACAGCATGATTTGTGCTGGTTTGTGAAACATTTGTAGCCTTGAGTGACCACCTGATGCTTCATGATGATGGTCTATGGTACTATACCCCATCCAGTTATTGTAACCACAGTACTACACATAGCTGTCATTGCTACACACCATAATGATGCATGTGTGCACACATATGCACCTCTAAACAGTATGCATATCAATCATCATTTGCACAACTGACACATATATGTCTTGTGATGCTAATGAGTGTCTAGGTCATATAACACATATTGGGTATGTGTAGTGTTTAAATATGCAGTTGTGTTTTAGCATGCCATGTCATGGATGAGACTGGCATGTCCACAATATGATCTACACTCACCATAAGTACCGTACATTGGGTATGTGGCCGAATGGTATTCCATTAATTATCTATGCACCACTGATGATGTTGTGTGAATACTCATCGTGCATGTGCTAAAAACGTGTCCAAAATTAAGACATGTCCACAATTATTTGCTAAAGACACAGAGGCTGTAATCAGCATTGGTTACCTATCTGACACACAGATACACATCCAGCAATGGTATGTACACCTCTGAGTTATGGTGCACAGTTCATCACAGGGTTATGAATACCTGCACAGCAATTTTGCGTCCATGTATGCATTGTGTTCCAGGGGGAGGGCCATCACCTAATAACAAAACACATGCATCAAAGCCATGTATACTGTTAGTAGCAAGGACTGACTACACTTGCATTGCATGCTTTTGAGCAACACATGTCCTGCATGCTGATAGGTGTGATATGACTGTTTTGCTTGTGATACTGTACTCCACCATTACCTGCTATTGTGTATGTTCTGTGATTGCTGGTGTTGTGTGTCTCTGCTTTTGGGAGGAGTGTAGTTGTGTGTGTGTGCGTGTGTGCTTGTGTGCATGTGGTCTAAAGTCATGTACAAGTCTTAAAGTTTGTTTCCTGTTTTCCTCTCACAGGTGGCGAGGTGGGGCTGGTTCAGTACAGCAGAGAACCTGATGTCACTGACACAGACAGTGATCATGAGGATAGGTGTGTTGAGGCACAGGCAGGTTTGTTAGGGTCTGTTGCTGGGCCACCAATTGACAGTACACAAGTTTCTGCCCCATCCATGCACACAGTCATACTGCCTGTACATCCATCATTACCATTGCCCTTAGCTGAGGGACAGTGTACGGTTGGCACTGGCCAGGACAGTGTGGTATCTATGGCACATGTATCAGGACACAGCAGCCATAGCCAGATGTCTGGAATGGTACCACATAGGCAGATGCTCAGGGGTTCTTGTCAGAGCACTGTTGGTCATCATGCCCATGGCAGACGTGCCACACCTCTTTCTACCACACACATGTTCCAGACTGTCATGGAGGCACAGACATGAATGGAGTGGTACACCAGATAGGGACTAAGGGCACAGAGGGTTCATTACACCTCTGTAAATGTATCCGTGACCTAGCAGGTGCCATATGTAACTACACTGAGGGCATTGATAGACGTTGGGATGAGACATTAAATGTCCTCCACAATGTCATGTCCATGTGTCAGGACAGTGCGGGATGGTTAAGACATCGATGTGGACGTATGCCAGCAACATCACCAGCTGGAGTTTGCCGTGGACATTCAGCAAGTCACTGCCGCTCCCATAGTGCCAGTACCAGCCCCAGCAATGTTGGGGGGGGGGCTGTCCATAGGCCGTCCTAGCAGACCACGTGCACATGGCTCTCACCAGTCCCAGCAGGGACCTGGATCCAGTGGACATTTGTCAACATCTGAGGATAGTACCCAATCTGGATTAGTGCCTAATACTGTCTGTAGCACCCCTACCAAGCACAGGTTCCGTATCCATGGCCAAAGATGGTGATCTGTAAAGCCTGCCAGGTACAGTCTGTAGCTGTCTCAAAAATCCCTGTATATGGCAGCCACGTGGTGGGACTGTGTGCATTCAGACACAGACACATACACCAGAAACCTAGGGCAAACACATACCCACACACATGACATCAACATTGGTCCATAACAGTACTCATGGCCCTCACACACACACTTACACACACATGTCAATTGCATGGCTCAGGGTAGACCTCTGGCAAACCAACAACACACCCTGTGCATATGATGAAACCTGTGCCACCTCCTGTAATCTGTAACATTGATGCAGGAGCAGGCTAACATGGTGCTGATGCATAAGGTGACTTTAATAAAGTATAGCAATGGTTGGATGTGTAACATGTTGTCAGCAGTAAAGTGTAATGATATCCTTGAAGGTGTAGCTGAGCAGGCATGATGCATTAAAGCTGTAAGTAGCAATGCTGTATTGTTTTCACCAGCGTTTATTCCAATTGTGCTTTTTTTTGCCCATGTGCCACTTGGCTGATGTGTGTAGTTGTGTCAGTATACAGTATACAGTGAACAGTAAGTGTGGGATGTTTGCAACACAAGTTTGCAGGTGTCCATTTGTGAACATGGTGGAGGTGCACTGTCTGCATGTACATGCATATTGGACACATGGGCAGGGTGACATGCCCTGTATTGGCCAGTGTTAACACTTCATAGTTTCTATTGGTGGCCAGTATGCATTGTACTGCACACATTTTGGAACTTAAGTACGCATGTGTGTGTATGACATGGGTTGACACTGTGCTGTGGGTGATGCTGTTTCTATCTGTCATTGGTTTGCTTTACTAAGGTTAACACTGTCCCAGCTGCATAATCCTTTAGTAATGCACACTGTTCACCTACAGGGTTGCATGGACCGTGATATCACAAACACAAGAAATTATCACTTACACAGTAAAAGTGCATTAGTCTCACGGACCCCTGCCATAAACTAAATATATAATAGAAGGTGTGAAGTTGTACCAAAAACGAGTTACATAACAAGAAGGGATAACCTCTCTGGTCAGTATCATTGGGAAAATACAAGCCTTCATTAATCATACAAGGCAAGCTTCAAAATACAAATTGGCAAGGATTCCAAAGACAGCACTAAAGCTTTCATTAGTGTTGTTTATAAACTAGAGGGAAAATTGCAGATTGGGTCACAGTTAATGTAAATGGTCACAAAGTACACTTATCTGACTGACATTACCAATATCTTGTCAGACAGTTTGAATGTGGATTTCACCACCCTGTCATTACACAAGGGCCACATTTCCAGACCTGAAGAATGCAAAACCTGATGATTCACAGACACTCTAGTTAAAACATCTCTTTACCAAAGTCCGAACCACAGTGGCAGTGGTACTGGACAGTGTCACTGGCTGTGTTATACACAAGCTGACATATGAAGTCACCACTCACCTAAACACTTTGTTCAGATGCAGCCTCTATACAGGTTACATACTTGTGGAATGATGCATGGTAATGGTGTTCACAGTCCACAAGGGTTGAGCTACAACTTCTTCTTCTCCTTTTGGATGCTCCCATTAGGGGTTGCCACAATAGATCATCTGTTTCCATTTCTTCCTGCCGTCTGCATCTTGTGCTGTCACACCATCCACCTGCATGTCCTCTCTCACCACATCCATAAACCTCATCCTATGCATTCCTCTTTTCCTGTTACCTGGCGTCTTCATCCTTAGCATCTATTTCACAATATACTCTGCATCCCTCCTCAGCACATGTACAAACCAATGTACTCTTGCCTATCTGACTTGGTCTATTAACCTTGAAACCTGGGCTGACCCTCTAATATACGTATTCCTAATCCTGTCCACCCTCATCACACCCAGTGCAAATGTTAACATAAATTGATTAAGGGTAGAGCTACAACAGATCCTGGAAACTCTCACCCTATAAGCCAGACAAATGTTATCTGGAAGGCTATGGAGCACAGCATTATGGAACTCATTAACAGAGACATTATGAACCTGCAAACACTGCACCATACCCACTTAGGTTCTCTAAAGGTCAGATCATGGCTCCTATACCTAGTAGACTTCAAGCCAGTTAACAAGGCTATAGGTGAGGGAGGGGAGGTCCACACAGCCAAGCTATAGCTCACCAGCAATTCATACCCATCCCACATTCTGGTATTATACATAACCTCAACAGACTGACCATAAACAATTGTTAGATGATGGATTGACAACTGATGCACAGATGTAGGACACAGAGTAACATTTGCAGCCTCCATGTACATTTCTATGCCAGTAACAAGTGGTATTCACCTGCACTCAGTCCTGGGACCACTCCTGTTTGGCATATAGCTTTCTTAGGTACAAGCAAACACAGTAGGGATATGTCTGCCCACGTTTGATGAAAATGCATACTGTGGGCTATACTTTATTCTCCAGATGACACACACATCCTCCAAACGTGTATCACAGAGGCAGATACCTGGTGTCAAAATCATGCTATAAAGCTATATGCCAAAGAAAGCATAGTCATCCACATTTAGAAAACAAAGTATCCCCAGAGTACCACATAGGTAGTAGCCCCCAAAATGTGGAACAGGTGCTAATGCATACATAGAGCCATGTGTTTAGTAATCTCTCTTTTAATAATCACATTACCAAAGGGTTTTGGAAATCCCTCTGTGGAGCACATAAGCAATAAAGGGTTTGCATGCAGATCCACAGAGGTTGCTGCACACCTATAATAATTAGTCATCTTTGCCAGACTTTGCTTGCTTTGGAACAGGATTCAAATATACCTCAAGCATAACCCCTCACTCACACTCTTCAATAGAAACCGTGATGAGTGGATGTGAAACAGAAGAGATAGCCCAGGGTTTACTGCAGTGGCTAAGCTTGTCACAAGCATACAGAAGTGACCTAAGGTCTGGAAAGCACCAGCATGCTCTGGTAAAGCTAACAGATGCTTTCATGGAGAAAGCAGAGTACCCACCTATGAAAAAAATGAGGTCACATGTATGTTATGGCTTTGCTCCACAGCTACCTTACATGTGTTATGCACATACAGTTGTCATTGTGATATGTCATGCACTAGAAAAATCAAAACCCACTCCACATTGACCAATGGTGTAACACACTCTCACACACCTGGAACACATACACTGTTAGCAAGTGTAGGATTCAAACTCCTACCTAATTACATTATGATACTACAGCAGTATGCATTTACATGACGCTCTCTACACGTTACTGGGATTTCACCTTCCCACAGGTATATTTGTAGGATGGTGACATCATCAGACTTGACAAAGATGAGTATATCAATTTTAAGGGGTGTGAGTAGTCGCCAATAAGGTTTGTATCTCCCCAGGGAGACACACAAATACACATTTGGCAAGTGTAGTATTCAAACCCCTACCTAACTACATTATGATAATGCAGCAGTACGCATTTACATGATGCGCTATACACATCACTGGGATTTAACTTTCCCACAGGTATATTTGTAGGATAGTGACATCATCAGACTTGACAAAGATGAGCATATCACTTTTAAGGGGTGTGAGTAGTCTCTGAAAAGATTGCTCCTTCCCCAAGGAGATACACACTCACAGTTGACAAATGCAGGATTCAAACCCCTACTTAATTACATTATGATACTATAGCAGTACACATTTACACGACGCGCTATACACATTATTAGGATTTCATCTTCCCACAGGTATATTTGTAGGATGGTGACATAATCAGACTTGACAAAAATGAGTTTATCACTTTTAAGGGGTGTGAGTAGTCTCCAAAAAGGTTGCTCTCTCCAAAGGGGGGCACACACTCACACAGTTGGTAAGTGCAGGATTCAAATCCCTACCTAACTACATTGTGATACTATAGCAGTACGCATTTACAAGACATGCTATACACATTACTGGGATTTTAATTTCCCACAGGTATATTTGTAGGGTAGTGACATCATCAGACTTGACAAAGATGCGCATATCATTTTTAAGGGGTGTGAGTAGTCTCCAAAAAGGTTGCACCTTTCCCAAGGAGACACACACACTCACAGTTGGCAAGTGCAGGATTCAAACCCCTACCTAACTACATTATGATACTGCAGCAGTACACATCGCACTATACACATTATTGGGATTTCACCTTCTCACAGGTGTATTTGTAGGATGGTGACATCATCAGACTTGACAAAGATGAGTATATCACTTTTAAGGGGTGTGAGTAGTCTCCAAAAAGGTTGCTCCTTCACCAGGGAGAAAAAGACACATACACATACACACAGTTGGCAAGTGCAGGATTAAAACCCCTACTTAACTACATTGTGATACCATACCAGTATGCATTGACACAACACACTAGACACATTTTTGGGATTTCACCTTTCCGGGGGGGGGTGTATTTGTAGGATGGTGACATCATCAGACTTGACAAAGATGAATATATCACTTTTAAGGGGTGTGAGTAGTCTCCAAAAAGGTTGTTCTCTCCCCAGGGAGAGACAGATACACCCATACACAGTTGGCAAGTGCAGGGTTCTTAATCCAAACTAAGTACTTCTTCACACTTCAGCAAGCAATATAGAGTTACAGGGTGAAATACAGACATTACTCGCTGATAGTTTGCCCAAAGGTTTTTTTCACATTTGCTAACCTCAGCAGGCTTATCATACTAGGTGTATTGTGAGTGTATTCTATGCATAGGCCATGACCATACCATATATGGGTTGATGCACCACATGCTGGCACACACAGGGTCAAACTGGTGGCTAAGCTCTGTCAACTCAATACTGGACAATACAGTCAAGAGGAGTAGGGTCATACAAGTACAACACCAACAGTCTCACATAGACTTACAAAATAAGCACCAGGAAAACACACACATGAATACACATTATCATACTCGGAGAATACAAATATTAGTCTGAAAAAGCAAGACTGTCCTCCTAAGCAGACAAGCAAGCAACATGCACCTCCAGGCACACGCCAAAAAACACATAATACATGAAAGCAGTGTGCCTCACAACAGGCCCTAAGGCAAAACAACATATCCAACACACTAGTAATAGGTGACTCCATAGTCAGGCACACAGATGCTCCACTCTGTAGGCTGGACAAGGGGAAGGTTACTGTCAGTTGTCTGTCAGGTGCTATGATCCGCTACATAATGCAAGCACTTAGATCACTCCAGAACAGGTACATATATGACGCGGATTTGTACATGTCAGTGTGAATGATCTGAGACATACATCCCAGGACAACATGACAAGAGATATATAGTAGCTGTATGATCATGTAGCCCAGGCTGGTATGACCCTGACCTTGAGTAGCATCTTACCTTCACCTACATGATACTGCAATATAACAGAAATATGATAAACTTCAACAATTGGCTGAGGTTCTGGTGTCATTCAAAGGGTATCCAGTCTCAGTCTGCCTGGGATGACATGATAGACATGCCTCGATGCTTCGCAAGATATGGTTTGCACCTGTCACCCCTATGCTTCTGAATACTGGCCAAGGCTCTTGCTGTCCCCATATTACATTTTTTAGGCAAGGCTCAAAGGTTCATAGGTTCATATAGGTACTAGTCTATGGGCCCTGGGAACTATACAAGCCCAGCCTAAAAAGTTACCCTGGTTTTTGCCACCCAAGAAAATTATTTTCCTGTACCACTGTCGAGCAGAGCTACAGAGGTGATCCCCGGGGTGAATTTCCTATTTCCCATCCAATCATCAAGATTTTTCTTGAAGAGTGCTAATGAGGAGCTTTGTTTGATATATATAGGTAGATTATTCCGGAGTATGGGAAGTCTCTGGGACAGGAATCTATCACTCCGGCATGTTCGGTTTATTGTGGTGACAAGGTTTAGGTTCTTAGAGCATGTAGCTCAGAGGGATTGGGATTTCTTTAAGTGGAGCATGTCCAACAGCTCTGGGTTTGACATAGCTTTGTATGTTAGGCAGAGATCACCTCTGAGTAGGCGATATGCAACGGATTAAAGCTGGAGTTTTTTGAGACGGTCTGTGTAGGGCATCTGTTTGAGGCCAGTAATCCTCTTTGTGAGGTATTTCTGTGGCCTTTCCAGTTGTTGTAGATGTCTTGTGAGGTACATACCAAAAGGGGCGTTGTACTCTATAATGGGTCTAATGAGTGATGAGTAGAGGGGAACAATGACCTCTTTTTTTCTGGATAAGAAACCTTTTGTGATGAGGTGTGCCATGTAGAAGGTTTTTCTGACTACTGTGGTGATGTGATTATCAAAGGAGAGACTGCTGTCCACCTGTGTCCCAAGTTCTCTTATCACACTTCCGGTGTTAAGTATACTACTGCCTATGTTGTAATTCATGGGTACAGAGCTTTTACCAAAGGGGATGACAATGCACTTTTTGGCATCGAGCTTGAGGCCATGGCTTTGACACCAGGCATCTGCCTCAGTGAGGCCCTTTTGTATGATGTCCACATCTTTAGGAGTTTTGATTATGGCTCCTAGTTTGCAGTCATCTGCAAACTTCATTAGCCAAAGACCTAATGTGTTAGCCTGTACTTCAGAGAAATAGATACCAAACAGGAGAGGACCCAGGACTGAACCCTGTGATAACTCTACTTCTCACTGGTCTGAAGTTGGATATGGAGTCTGCTACTTTCACAGTGTGGGTTCTGTCACTGAGCCAGTTGGCAACCTATCTTGTGACATAAGGATGTATACCTAGTTTAGTGAGTTTATCTATAATTCCAGAGTGGGGGATGGTGTTGAAAGCCTTGGCAAGATCTAGATAGGCTGTGTGAACCACCTTACCCTTGTCTACGGCTTTGTTGACTGCTTCAAAGAAGTCTATCAGGTTTAGGAGACATGATCTGCTTTTTACAAACCTGAACTGGGTGGGGTCCAGAGTTTGGAGATTACCAATATCTTTGTTTATAAGTTCCATGATGATACGTTCCATGACCTTGCAGACCAGGCTCATCAGGCTAATTGGACGGTAGTTCCCGGGGTCCGTGGTGGCTCCCCCCTTGTGGAGTGGGATAACCATTGCTGTGCACCATTCAGCAGGCACAAAGCCTGAGGTGAGGCTATAATTGAACATGGTACTTAGGTGGTGTGCCAGTTTGTTCTGTAGTTTGTGTAGAATGCAGCCTGGGATGTTGTCTGGTCCCATGGATGCTGTGTTCCTGGCTTTGGAAAGTGTGTTTTTTACCTGTGCAGCCATGATTACAGGAACTTTGCATTCTTCTGGTATGGAGATGGGCTCTTTAATGGGTGAGAGGGGGGTAAAGTTAGCACTGAACCTATCTGCCAGGATGCTGGCAATATCAGTTGGGTCTCTATATTTAGTGCCATTGTGCTGTAACTCAGAACAGATCTGAGAGTTGCCATTGAGATTCTTGACATAGGTATAGAATGCATTGTGGTTGTCTTTAGAATCAGTGGCGATTTCGTTTTCATAACTAGCTTTGGAGGATTTTATCAGGGATCACAGCTTCTTACTGAGGTTGACCACAGAGCTCCTACACTCATGGGATTTTACTCTCTTTTGCAGCAGTTTCTTCCTTCTGTTGTACAGTTTGTTTATGGCAGGGGACCAACAGATTGGCTTCTTTTTTTTGGAGGATATCGTCTTTGTTCTGTTTGGGATAGCACAATCCATGCACTCATGTAACCGCTTATAAAGTGCAATTGTGTAGGATTCAGTAGCCATAACTGTATTGTCCATCTGCATGGGTGTCACGAAGTTCACCACTTCTGTCTTAAGAAGCATGAAGTTGGCTTTGGAAAATTTTTTTACCATGGTTTCTTTAATGGGGGGTGGGGTCAGAATGTGGATATCTAGGGTAATTAACTTATGGTTGGATTGGACCAATGAGGAGTTGACATCAGATGTGGAACACTGGTCACTTAGGTCAAACCAAACACTGTAACCAACACAAATAACCACAAAGTGAGATAAATGCTACTTATTGCCAGAAGTCTCAGCCTCCAAATGCACACACTACATGTGCAGACACTGTACATGTCTACAGGCACTTGTCAGTTTGGAGAATATTGATATCTGTGCAGTAACAGAAACCTAGTTCAATTCTCCAGAGAGCACACCAGCACTACCAGGATACTACTCATTCCATACCTTCCAGCATCAGAACCTGGATCATAGCACATAGGGTGGGGATGTATCCATATTCATCAAGGATACCTACATCTCTCTCTACATCCTCTCTACAGGATATGTACCCATAGAATGTTGCACAGCAACGTTCTTCCATTCCACAGGGGTGGGGCCACAACAGGCCCTTGGAAATCCCGCTCTATGAGCCTGACGAGTCTGATCTGCAAGGCAATGGAGCCAATCATAATAGAAGTCAACAATAAAGACATTGGGAACCTTCACACAGTTGAGCACACCCAGTTTGGCTTCATCAAATGCAGATAATGCCTCCTGAACTGGGTGGATTTCTTTGAGACAGGTACCCAGGCTACAGATGATTGAAAGAAGCTCCACACAGCCTACCTATACCTCGCTAAGGCCTTTGACACCATTCCCCAGTCAGGTATCATAGATGAACTCACCAACTTGGACATAAATCCATACATCACAAGATGGATTGTGAACTGGCTCACAGATAGATCCCACAAATTAAGAGTTGCTGGCTACATGTCAGACTCTAAACCAGTAACAACTGGTGTCCCTCAGGGTACAGTCCTGGGGCCCTTCCTGTTTGGTATATACTTCTCAGAAATGCATGTCAACACAAGAGGGTTGTGGCTGACTAAGTTTACTGGGAACTATAAAGTGTTTGCCATAATAGATTCCCCGGATGACACAAATATTCTCCAGAAGGGACTCTATGAGACAGATGTGTGGTATCAGAATCATGGCCTCAAGCTCAATGTGAAAGAATGCATAGTAAACCACTATGGGTAAAACAAAGTACTTACAAACTACCACATAGGTGTTACCCCCTAAAAACTGACAAGGTAATAAGGGATCTGGGGACACAAGTAGATAATCATCTTTCCTTTGACAACCATGTTGCCAAAGTGATTAGGAAATCCTATGTGGCCCACCTAATCAACAAAGGGTTTGCATCAGGATCAAAAGAGGTAGTGGTGGCCCTCTACTCTTAAGTAATCAGACCCATCATTGAGTACAATGCACCATTTTGGTTGTACTCGACTAGGCATATCCAGCAGCTGGAGAAACCACAGAGGTACCTCACCAAGAGGATTACTGGCCTCAAACAGTTGTGTTATGCAACACAACTGGAAAAACTAAATCTGTTCTATGTTGCGTACCGCATACTCAGAGGCAAACACTGCCTAACATACAGAGCCATGTCCAACACATAACTGTTGAACATGCTCCATCTAAGGAAAACAAAATTGAGTCGCACTACACACTACAGGGATATGAACCTCATCACAACAATGAATACAACATGCTGGTGGGATAGAGTACCATCCCAGACACTTGCCTTACTGTGGAACAGATTCCCAATGTACATCAGACAGAGCCCCTCACTGACACTCTTCAATAGGAACCTTGATGAGTTGATGGGAAACAGACAATTCACACCAGGGATCACATCAGTAGTCCCACTAGAAAGGGGCTTAGGGTACTAACTATTAGAACTAGAGCTTAGGAGACTAACCAATGGGGTGGTGAAAGCTGCACAACTTTTCTAGTCTAATATATGCCTTTGTGAAGATAGTCTACTACATACCTATGAACCTATGTGACAGGTACATGTCTACAGATAGTAGATGTGTACTTCATTGAACAGTCATGTTGTACAGCAGGCACATGCACCACATACACTGTAATTCTTACAGATACTGGTGGCTATTATGTACAGTGGGTGAGATGTGCACCTCATGTCTTTTGTGCCATTGGGATGTGTGCTGGGTGGGACAGTCCTGGATGGCTCCCTGTCATGGTCACCCTCTTACACACATCTCTGCCCATTTATCTTTGGCTTATTATACTGTGTTCCCCTTACATATATAGGTACATAGGTATGTAATAGGCTATCTGCCTGAAGGCATATATTAGTATGGCCAGAGTGTGCAGCTATCACCACACCTGGGGTTAGTTCTGTATGGCTCTGTGTAGTAGAGATGATGAAGTGATCCATGGTGTAACAGTTCAGTTTCAGATACACTCATCAAGGCTCCTCTGGAAGAGTGTCAGTGAGGGAATCATCTTAATATAGGTTGGGAGCCTGCTCCAAAGCAAGAGAAGTCTATGAGTTAGTAATGTATCCCTGCAACATGTTCTATTTATTGTTGTGATGACTATATCCCTAGAGCATGTGGCACAATGAGCTTGGGTTTACTTCAGATACAGCATTTACATCAGTTCTGCATTGGACATGAACCTGTCTGTTGGGCAGAGATCGTCTGAGTAGACGGTATGCAACAGAGTACAGATTGAGTTACTTCAGTCTTGTTGCATGGGGCAACTGTTTGAGGCCAGTAATCCTCTTGTTGAGGTACTTCAGTGGTCTTTCCAGCTGCTGAAGGTGCCTAGTCTGATTCATCACAAGTGTGTCATGGTACTCTCTGATGGGTCTGATGACTGATGAGTAGAGGGCACCTCCTTTAACCTACATGCAAAGACTTTGGCAATTTGTGGGAACACATAGCATGATTTTCTAACCACTTTGTGAATGTGTTTCTGAAAATAGAGATGACTATCCACATGTGTCCATAGATCCCTTATTATTACTTCCATATATAGGGTGTTGGCACCTATGTGGTATTTGTATGACTGTAGCTCGAGGCCATAATTTTGTCACCACGTCTGTCTGACTGAGACCCTTTATAAGGATGTCTCTTTTGTCCCAAACATTGATTATGACAACCTTTTTGCATTCATCCACAAACTTTGCTAACCATAGCCCTTGTGTGTTTGACTGTACTTCTGAAATGTATACACCAGACAGGAGGGGGCACAGGACTGAGCCATGGGGGATAGCAGTTGTTACCAGCTTACAGTCCAATAGGGAAACCACATTTTTCTTTTCCTTGTGGGATCTATCTGTGCCCCAGTTGGCAATCCATCAGATGACATACGTGTTTATGCACAGGTTGTTGATTTTGTGGATATGACATGTGTGTGAGATGTTGGGAAATGGCTTTTCAAGTTCTATGTAGGCTGTGTGGAGCTCATTTCATTGATGTATGTCCTGGGTAACTGGCTTGAAAACTGTCTAGCAGGTGTAGGGACCATGATCTGCCCCTGACCAAACCAAATGGGTAGGGTTGGGTGCTTGTAGGCTCCCAAAAGCTCTGTTTATGAGTTCCATAATGATGGACTCCATGGCTTTGCAGATCAGGCTTATTAGGCTTATAAGACAATAGTTCCCATGGTCTGTTGTGCACCAACACATGTGGAGTGTGCCAAACGTTGCTGTAACACATTCAACAGTTTCATATCCTGTACAGAGGGTGAGTCTCAACAGACTGTTCAGGTGCAAGGCCTGTTTGTTTTGGAGTTCACATATGACACAGCCAGGGACACCATATCATCCCATAGACGCCATGTTTTGGGGTTTGGATAGAGCTGTTTAACCACAGTATATGTGACTTCTGGGTTTTCACAATCTCCAGGTATGGTAATGGGCCCTTTTGTCAGTGAGATGGGGGTAAATATGTATGAACCTTTCTGACAAGATGTTGGCAATGTCAGTCATGTACATGTATTTGTTTACACTTTGCACTAACTCAGAAGATATATGAGATTACATTGATATTTATGACATAGCTAAAGAAAGCTTTATGGATCTGTATGGAATCTTTGGCAATATTTTTGGCAGAGCTTAGCTTGGATAATATTAGGAATGCTCAGTGTTCCTTGATGATACTAATCGGAGATTTATTGATCTTCTTTGTATTTTAACTTTCTTTGAACAACTTAAGTACTTGTATTACATAGTTTGATTATGACAGGGGTCCAATATATTATATGGGTATGTTTTCATATCACTGTGTGCGCAAGGCAGGATTGGTGAATAGTAACATGTATCTAGAGTACGAACTGCAAATGCCAGATATGTGTGGCCCACTATTGTACTCATACATGGCCTAAGTGTGTAAGCATGCCCAGTATGACCTTTCAGTATGTTGTTGACTGACATTTGCTTCATTTGTTTGTGTGTGAGCATGTCCAGTATGACCTTTCAGTATGTTGCTGACGGAAATTTGCTAAATTTGTTTAAGTGTGTGAGCATGCCCACTATGGGCATATATATTATATGTGTGTGAAAAATCAAGTTGGTTTTTACTTCAGGGCTCACCTTTGTGTTGTACATCAACAGGAAGCACACTATGCTTGCAGGGCTTCCATGAGTCAATTTGTTTAGACTTATCAACATTTCTACATATGGGGGGGGCAGCTATTATTTGTACATTTCTACCTGGGGGGGCACACCTGATTGTTACTGTGGGTGTACATAGGATGAGGGGTACACCTGACACTTATACTCATTTTTCTAGGCCTGCACTGCTATGTCAGGTACTCCATTTCAGTCTGTACTGTTGCCTATCATACTGGCTTGAGGCATACCACTGCACTACAGACCTTAGATTCCAATTACATGCATATTAGTTTGTGACTTCATAGCCTACCCAGCCCACATCACACTTCCTGGCCTGCTATCTGTCTACATAGGCCTGGGGGGAAGTTACCCATATGCCTCTTCAAAGGGCATGACACAGCATTTGTTTGTGTTTGCGTTTGTCTACAATTGACCTGCTGGCTGTGACTGTTAGGTATGTGACCCCCCCCCCAACTGGTATGTGTGAGTGACTTAAGTTGTGTTGTGCCAGTGAAATGCTGTCATGGCTTATTGGTTCAGTACTGTGACTATAGTGCACAGTATCCTGAGTTTGAGCCCTGTCACTGCTTTTTATTTTCCTGCTGGGCAGACCTGACTGGTTAAGGAACAGTGAAGCAGGTGTGAGCATGTTTACCTGACTTTGCTCAACTCTGCCTGACTTTGCCCAACTTTGCCCAACGTTGCCCAACTTTGCTCAACGTTGCTCAATGTTGTCTGACGTTGCCCGGCATTGAACTGGTTAGCGCGGTGTGCAGCTATGCGCAATTGGATTTAAATATGCTCAGTACTGGTAAAATGTGCTTAGCAGTGCTTTATATTGCTTAAAATAGGCTACTCATGCCTCAGATGGTGCTGCAGGGCTGCCTATGTCGGATGCACATAGTACACTCCCTATACATGCTTGAAAACAGGTAGTGTCAAGTTAGGCATCCCTTTTAATGTATGTTCAAGTCAGAGAGAGGTGTCATTTCCAGGGTTCCTACTGAGTCAGTGTATGTGCTATGCGTTGCCTTTTTGCCAAGGCCACGGCATACTGGGCACGCCTCCTTCTGCCTACTGGGGCAGACTCAGGTAGTTCCTCCTCTGAGTCACACTGTGCCTGTGCAGGCTTTTGCAATGGTGGGGGGATGTTTGGCCCTGCCCCATGCTGTTCCTGCTGCAGCTGTTTCCGCAGGATCATATTGTGTAGCATGGCACATACCATAACAATTTGGGTACATGTAGTTGGTGAGTACTGCAAGGCTCCACCAGATGTGTCCAGGCACCGGAACCGTGACTTCAGCATCCCAAACACACGCTCAATCATGTTTCTTATTTGTGCATGTGCCTCATTATGGAGTTCTTGTTCAGGTGTGTGTGCATTTCTGATGGGTGTCATCAGCCATGGCATCAGTGCGTATCCAGCATCCCCCACTAGGTGACCATCAGGGATATCCCCATTGGCAAATCTCTGGTACAGCTGCGTCAGATGCCAGATGTGGGAATCGTGATAGCTTCCAAGGCAGCCAGCACACACATTCATTATTATGCCCTGGGCATCACACACAAACTGGCAGTTGATGGAGGGGAAGCCCTTGCGGTTGATGTAGACCCTACCCCGCTCACTGGGTGGTGCTTTGATGCGTATGTGTGTGCAGTCTATTGCACCCACTACCTCAGTGTATTCTGCTATTTGGTGGAAAAGATGCATATTGCTGGCCAATGCCTCACGGGAATTGGGGAAATATACATGGTCACTGACATGTGCTGACATGGCAACCAGGAACTGGTGGAGTACCCTGGATGCTGATGCCTGTGAAATCCCCATCATATCACCAGTAGGTCTTTGGAAGGTACCTGTAACTAGTATTCTTAGCCCAACACATACCTTGGTATTCACTGGGATGGGTTTCCCTCTGTTGGTTCTGTGTGTGAGGAGTGGCCGGCATAGCTCAACAATTTTCTGTAGGAGGTCTCTGTCCACCCTATAGAACTCCACTATCTCAAGCTCATGCAGCCCCTGGTAGGTTACCCTGGGTCTGTACACTCTTCTCCGTCTCCTCACTGTGGGTTGCTCAGTAGCATTCACAAAATCACCACCCTCAACACCTTACACATGTTGATTTATGATAGCAAGAGCAGCCCCTAACATTTTGTCTGACTTAAGCTTTTTAAGCTTTCCCTCTTTGTATACTACAGTTTTGCAGATTTCTTGAGAAAAAAACAGGGAGGAATGGTGTTTGCAGAGTTTAAAGTGCTGGGCTGGGCTAGTCTGCTGCCTGTGTAATTGGCTGATTCTGATATATTTCACCTGGTAGCCCTGCTAGTTCTCCTTGGTTAACTTCCTACTACTTCTTTTCCTTCCTTTTGCCTTTCTGTTTACACCCGGGGGATGCGCAGAGCAAACAAGCACAAACATGCACACATGCGAGCACACTCGTGCACACGTGCGCACACGAGTGCACATGCTCTGTGCATGTTTGCAAGGAGTTTCCTATCTTTAACAGTGTGCACCTTTAGTTTGAGGTTTTAAAATAGGACAACTGTAGGCACGCCTCTTTGCAATCCTGAGCAACTCAAGGCAAACACAAGACACTGTGCTCCAATTAGCTTACAGCCTGTCTGACACACCCCCTTATGATGTCACCACTATTCTAGTCTTCTACTCACCTACTCCTACTCTTACACTCTTGGGACATGCCTCACATGCTGGGGAAAATTGGGATTCACTATCCTTATCCTCATTTGCATAGGATTGCCTAGTAATGCATGGTTACATCTCTCACACTGAGCCGCCCCCCTTAGCAACCACTAGTCAGTGGCCATGTTGTCTTCAGCCTGGCATTCACCTGCATGGCAGAATAAGCTTTTATTGAAAATGCCTATTTTTGCCTTTTTTAAAATTATTTTCTTGTTTTTATAAGCGCCGCATGTTTGAGCGGTGCTGCGCTATGCTTAAACATCGGAGATCAGGGAAAAAAAAGTTACATTTTTATATTTTTAAACATTTTAAAATGCCAATGGCCTTATATTTGGCCATTGGCATGCTTCCTCAACTGTATGCATCCTTTATTTGGAGCTGTCATTGCTCCGTTTAGCTATTTGCAGAAATGTACTCCGTTACCAATGGAGTACATTTCTGCAGCTAACACTAATCTTCCACGGACAGGTTGGTGTTTCCTGGATCGCAAATTTACCTCATTTGCATGGCTTTCACCAGCAAATGAGGTAATTTGCATACCTTGATGCTGTCCATGCAAGAGTAGCTTTAGCAGCTCTCGTGCACGCCCCTGACAGCTGTTCCTGGATCGCACGGCAGACATATTGCCGGTGTGAGCTTCTACTCTCTGCTTGCACTCCGTGCAAGCTTTCATGAATCCGGGTGCATGTTTCAATGCTGAAAAGGATTCTTGGATAATTTTTTGCAGAAGTGGAAGAGTGGGGGCAGAGCAGGTATGTGTGTAATCATTGGCATACTGGACCTGATTGGCATGGAGGGTGGCTTTGTGGAGGTCATTGGTAAATATTGTAAAGAGGAGTGGTCCAAGGACTGATCCTTGTGGAACACCTAAGGTTACTGGGAGGAGAGGAGATAGACAGTTTTGCCATTTTATGGCTTACTGATGGTTAGATATGGAGTCTTTGCACCACAATAGTGTGGAGTTGCTTAGGTTGAGTTTTGAGAGTATGGTTAGGAGTTTGGAATGGGAGATTGTGTCAGATGCCTTGGACACACTGAGAAAGATAGTAGAGTCCATGTTACCATTGTTCCGTTGTTGATTTCCAGTGTTGGTAAAGCTAATAAAGGCTGTGATGGTGCTGTGATTGGGTCGAAAACCATGCTGTGTGTTGGCCAGGAGATTATTAGTTATGAAATAGTTTAGGATTTGGGAATATATGCATTTCTCAAGAAGTTTTGACAGGGGGATAGTATGGCGATTAGTCAGTAGTGAGATAGCTCGGTTGAGTTACTACCTTTATGAAGTGGTAGTATGTGTGACATTTTTCAGAGAGTTAGGCTGCATTGTTCAGCTATTGATATATTTATTAATAGGGAGGCATGGTAAGAGATGGCCTTGGCTGCGATTTTGAGGTATTCTGCTTGGAGTTTATCAGCTGCTAGGGCTGTGGGTTTAAGTTTTTAGTTATAAATTGTTTTAGTAGTTACTGGTTGTAGGGAGAAGCAGTTTTGATCTGTTGTTGAGGTGATGGGGTCAGGGTATGTTGTGGGTGAAGAGGTATTTGTGAGGTTTAGAATGGACTTGGTGAAATATTGGTTAAATTGAGTGGCAGTATTGTCTGTGGTGGTAATGATATTTGGGGGTGGAGTACTGGTTTTCCCTGGGTGTAGGATTGTATTGATAGCTGCCTCGAATTTTTGAGGCTTAGATTTGTGCTTTATTTGGATGGCTGAGTAGTGATTTTTCTTATCCATTTTTATTTGTTTTTGGCCTTGTTTCTTAGTTCAAGGTATGCCTGTCTATTTACTATAGTTTTTTCTGAAGCCATGCTTCCCATGATTTATCCCTATGTGTTAAAGAAAATGTATTTCTCAAGATTATTCTTCACAAAAGGCATATTAATTTACAGTTTCTTCACAAATGAGTTAAACAGAATGTTTATAAATTGTTTATGTTAAAAATAATATGTAGTATAGATGCATGATTATGCAAACCACATATACCTGTTGCAGTTTTTATGTGTTTTACAATCGCCTTCTAAATATCAAGCTAAGTGTATTAACAGATGACTGAAGGTAAAGAAAGTGCTAAAAGGGGTTAAGGGATATTACTATGATCAACAGAGTATGGTTCTGGAATATTCATGAAGGGAGGAAAGTAAACAATGTGAAAGGGATTTTGTTTTATGTGAGCTCTGGCCTCTGGGAATGAGTAGTTAAAAGGAATGCTGGGGAGATAGCATGTTCTGGCACTGAAAGATACAAGATCAAAAAAGAAGACAGATTGCTAGGCTAGGTGGCTCATGTTTTTAAAGCATTATTGTTACTAAGAAACATGGTTGTTAAGTGTTCATGTGCAGCACTAAGTGAGAAGTACGAGGGTCTGCAGAGACCCTATTTTTTAACTAATATGAAATGTCAGAATTCAGGCATGTATGTTACTGACAAACAGTAGTATATAAACTGTATGGTTTTGCTGCCTGGTGAGACTGATTTGGAGACTTTGTGAAGGCAGTTTCTAAGCTCCATGATCTGAATGGTTTAAAATAAATGGGGAAATGGTTTACACATCATGAAGTGTTATTCTTGACTCAAGACTAACAGATAAATCTTTGTTATTTATGTATATTTTGACTGCAAGATAACATATGTGATTGCAGCATGAGGTACAAGGACTGGCAATTATTATGGAAGCAAAAGCCTTTGGTGTCCCTCATTCAAGCCTATAGAACCTGTTTTGTATACTTCCAGTTAACACCCATTGTTCCTTATGGCATCCAAACTTTTCTTGGATCTGACTTTTTAACTAAGTGACTTACCAGCTTATAATAGAAAGAAATATTTAGGCCAAGGGTTTATTAATAAAATGACGCTAAGATTGCTAATCTAAGATGTCACACAGTAGAAAAACCTTGACTATACTATGCATTTTAAGTTACTTTTTCAGAAAATGCTCTGGAATGCAAGGCTGTGTGCTGGCAATAAGAGGTGCAACATTACATACCACATAGGTGTTAATGAGTTAAACAGTTGTTCTTTTAGCTTGTTTCTAAATAATTGAATAATTTCTAAATAATTGAAGTGTCTCCTGCCGTTTCACATCCGCATGCAGGTGATTCCAAACAGCTGTGCCTAGCCTAGCCTAGAGAAAGCTCTTTCTCCTTTAAAGGTTTTAAAACAAGCCCCGGGATTCATGAAGCTTGCGCCATGCGCCAGAGTAGCATTAGCGATCTAGTGCCAAATATGACCGTCAAGCGATACAGGTAAGAGCTGTTTTCATGTGCACTACCAGTGTACGCCAGAGCTGCGCACCACCCGGTGCATGTATGCTAATTACCCCATGCACAGCAAAAAAAAAAAAAAAAAAACGGTTTACATTTTGTCAAACATAAAATTGGAGCCATGAAAGCAAACCAAACTTACGTATTATAATGTTAATATATGCCAATGGCTAAATATATAGCCAATGGCATAAACAAACATGCACAACATATAAAAAATAATATTTAATGTCATGGCCACACCAATGCAGAGTAAAACCGCAGTGCATTGGTGCACAAAGGGGATCACAATGAAAATATATTTAGATGTCATAAAACTGTAATGTAACGCAATTCATGATATCCCCATAATAGTCAATGGCATGCATGCTACACCACAACCATGGCGCAAGGGTTGCTAAGGGTCTGTGACAGTGTTCCGTGCGGTAACTAGGAATTAGCAGTCAATGCAATGCAAATGAGTCAAGTAATACTTAATCGCAAATGCCCCGCTGGCTTAAGGATGTACCACATGGTGTAGCATTACAACACCGAAAAGTGGCCTGGAGGTAAACATGACATCAAGAGAGGGGCGTGCCAGCGTAGCTGTAAGCACATTGGATCATTGCTAATCCATGTTGCGTCTTGCTAAGCAAAGCCGCAGGATAGGGGTGTGGAAGTAGCCATAGCTTTGCTTAGCTGAGAGCACACAAGGTAACCAAAAGTTCATGTGAGCATGGATGAAAACACGCACAAAACCCGGTAAATGATTGTGCACGGTGAGCACCACAGCTGAAACAGGAAGGATACGGGAAGACAATAAGGAAATGCTGCAGCATGGTAATTGGAGTACAAATGAATAATTAACACCTAGAAACTCACAGTGGGCCATAGACAACAGCTAATAAGGCTGCTAGCAGCTACTTGCAGAACAGAAAAGGGGAGGTGCCGTACAGCAACAAAATGAGAACTGTCACAGCAGAACAAAGCAAACTTGCAGATCAGCTACATAACACATTTCCCAACACAATCCTGGATTGTGGAAGCACAAAACAAGAAAGGCAACAGCTGGATGCATGCCTGACAATGGGAGCGGAATTGGGTTGAAAATAGAAGTAAAGGGCAATAGATGAATCACGACAGACAAGCGTAAGTCAACACCAAAGGCCCCACAATAGCAGTACCTGCTGTAAAACCAATAATTAAGATACCCTGCAGCTGGAATAGCACAGACACACCCAATTACACCAGCATCATCCTTTGCACAATAGTATAAGGTGTGAAAGCCCCACACACACACACTTCTGTATTCCCAGACACTCTGCACCATTGGTGTATACAGACGGGGAACTTTTAATATGTATATGTTAAGGGCTGTCATAGCTTTGAGTCACCAGCATGTGTTGAAGACTGACGGTGGTGTGGATGATGATGCTGACAACCATCTCAGGAACTGGAGGAGGAGATGAGTGTTCAGACCCAGGGTAACCTACCAAGGGCTACATGATCGAGTGATAGTAGAGCATTACAGGGTGGACAGGGACATCATACAGCAACTTGTTGAGTGTGCCGGCCACACCTCAAAGCTAGAAGTAACAGAGGGGAACCTATCCCAGTGGACACGAAGGTATGTGTAAGCTTGAGAATACTAGCCACAGGTACCTTCCAAAGGCCAACTGGGGATATCATGGGGATCTCATAGGCATCAGCATTCAGGGATCTCCACCAGTTCCTGGATACCATATTACCACATGCCAATTAGCACATATAATTCCCCCAAACACAGGAGGAGTTTGCCAGCAATATGTGTCTCTTCCACCATGTGGCAGACTACCCAGAGGTACTGGGTGCAATAGACTGCATGCACATACACATCAAGTCAACACCTGGTAAGCAGGGTAGGCGCTACATAAACCACAAGGGAGTCCCCTCCATCAACTGCCAGGTCATGTGCAATGCCCAGGACATTATCATGGATGTGGGTGCTGACAGCCCTGGAAGCTATCAGGAATTCCACATCTGGCATGCCTCACAGCTGCATCAGGTATTTGCCAGGGGGACATCCCATATGGCCACCTGGTGGGTGATGCTGGCTATGCATTGGAACTGTGGATGATGACTCCCATCAGAAATGCACACACAGCCATGCAAGAATGCCATAATGAGGCACACGCAGAAACCAGAATCATCATAGAGAGCATGTTTGGAATGCTGAAATCACAGTTTCGTTGCTTGGACATATCTGGTGGAGCCTTGCAGTACTCTCCAGGAATGTGTGGCCACATCTTCATAGTATGTGCCATGCTACACAATATGATCATGCGGAAACAGCTGCAGCAGGGACAGAATGGTGAAGGCCCTCACAGCCCACAAACATTGCCAAAGGACCCACAGGCACAGGGGACTCAGACCATGAACACCCTGTGTTAGTCCCAGTAGGCAGATGGAGTCGTGCCCAGTATGGCCATGCCTTGGCAAAGAGGGAATGTATAGCACACACACTGACAGTGTAGGCACTCATGGACTGACACCCTTCTCCACCTGCACACACAGTAAACATGGATGGCACACACACACATGACCACCTGTAAATTTTCATGTATAGGTGGCCTACTGTGTGCATCCTACATAGGTAGCCTTCAACTATTGTACACACAACCGCCATTGGCACAAGATAAGTCAATAACTGAACACTAAATTAAGCTATCAGCATGTGTCCATACTGTATGTGCAGGTTCATAGATACATAGGTAGGTACATGCCCAACCGCCGAGCCCACTCATAAGCATAGGCAAAATGTGTCTGCTGTTGCCAGCCCATTGATCAACTAACTGTCCATCTGTGGAGCGGAGCCACTTGTGGGATCCCTGTGGTGTAGCTACTGTTCACCACCCACTCTGTAGGATTCCCCAGAGTGTTAGTGAGGGGTTTTGTATAAGGTAATCAGGGATGTAGTTCCAAATAATGGGGAGTATCCCTGACAGGAATCTTCACAGATGTGTACATGTTACATAGTATACCTTAAACACAGCTTGCATATATAGGTAGTTCACCACAGAATAATAAACATGTGGAACACACAACCACTGAAATGTGCATTAATCACCCTTGCACTACCAGTGCCTGCTCTGAGAGGTAAGATATCACTGCCAGGATTAGAACACGCAACCATGTACACATTCATCACAATAACATACCACTAAGCTACCTGAGATGTACCAATGGCAGTCATGTATACTAACAGGATAAAACACAAAAGGTAGGAATGTGTTGAAATAGGACAAACCAGCATGTACCCAAGTTATATATATATATATATATATATATATATATATATATATATATATATATATGTATATATATATATATATATATATATATATATATATATATCTATATATATATATATATATATATATATATATATATATACACACATCATCATATATATAGAGAGAAAGAGACAGGGAGAGAGAGAGAGAGATATATCAATATATACATATATATGTAGATATATGGCTAGGTTAACAACATCTACATAACCATGGAGGTACATATAAATGGGAAACTTACCACATACCGACTGGTTTACATACTGACGCATGTAATCCCGAGGCATAAGGTCCGAAAGAACACAGTACCGAAACATCAGATGCACGAGGTGTAATCTCATGATTTTAATGGACAGTTAGTCAGTGCGTCTGGAGTTGCAGTTTGGGTAGGTTACTGTGTGTTCGTGTGTTTCTTAGGGCTGTAGTGTGTGTAGGTGTGTGTTCTGTGTGTGGTGTGTGTTCTTTGGGGACTGTAATGTGTGGTTGTGGGTTATTTTTGTGCGTCTGTTTGCTTGACCTAGGATGTAGAATATTAAAGTAGCGGTGGTGTGGGGGGTGCAGACACCTACATGGGGGGGTGTAGGGGGGCTTGGCCACCTGCTCATATGTAGTGTATGATGGTTTGTTTGGATGTGTTGGGTAGCAGTGTGTCTGTGTGTGTATGTGTGTGTTCCATGTTCGAGTTACTGTCGATGTCGGTAATGTGGGGTATGGGAGTCTGGTCCCGGTACTGTGTGCGTTGGAACACTGTGGTTTCAGGATTCCGTAGATCTCCCGTATACAGTAGTTGAAGTGTTCATATATGTGTATAACATAGACCATAGCAATCACACATTCCGTCACTACCAACCTTTATGAACAAAGGATATGGAGAGTATATGCCTATACAATATTACAAATATGTGCTATGGACATGAGCCAATGATAGTGTTTGTTACCACCTGTCCCACTTTACAACGGACACTCCCTCTTTAGGCAGTTGTGTCCTGACCAAATATATTAAACATGGCAAATGTCCTGGGATTGTAGGACATAATTATGTCCCATATGTACAGTAATAGTTGCATACAATAGTTATTTCTGTATCTAAAATACCTACATGTTACAGGAAAGAGGATAAGCAACTAAACTGCTACAAGAATAAGCTTATAATTAGGCAAGGAAGAAAGTTATATCCCTTGTACTGACTGTGGGTTTGTCGGCCTGTAAAATCAGATGTGTGTCCCGAAAAGGTCCCACTATGGCCATATTAAAAGGTGGCAACCCTAGCCAAAGAGGGTCAGTCACCAACACAACTATGATGACTGCAAGTACCTATAACAGAAATACACAGCTATCATGTAGCAACATGTTATTTCATTCAGATGTATTACTGAAGGGATTCAAGGACTAACATCACCTGCTTGCTATAAAGGAACCACATAACAGTGCCTTAATGAATCAGCCTGCAATTACCATTGTATTAGTCCACAAAAGGATAGGTGTTCAAATAGGGAAGGATCCCTCACACACATAGCGATTATGTATAAAAGCAGTTCCTACACACCCCTGCATCTGCTAAGCACACCCACCAACATCAACCCCACACCTAAACATATTACAATACAAACTGTAATAACATCACAAATCATTCACACACTGTATGACATCTGCAGAAGCCTTAACATATCTTGTCAGAGACACACTAACATGGCCCTATGTGAAATAGCTGCTGTCATACAATGGAACAGCTGCTGATGTAATAGGGTTTGTTTGCACTACTCCCGTTTCAGAGGGTTGTGCATACACCGGGATGTTTTAGCAATTAGTAGCAGGGGACCACCAGATTGGTTTAGCTAATTAGGAGTATAGCATCCTGAATCTGTTTGGGATAGCACAAGCCATGCACTCCTGTAAGTGCTTATAGAGTGCATTTGTGTAGGATTCAGCAGTTGTAACAGTACTGTCCATCTGCATGGATGTCATAACATCCACCACATCTGTATTAAGAAGCATGGAGTTGGCCTTGTAGACATATTATACTGTGGTTCCCTTAATGTGGGGTAGGTGCGGGATGTGGATATCAACGGTGTTTAGCACATGGTCTGATCGGACCAACGAGGAGTTGGTTTCACGTGTGGAGCACCAGTCACTCATGTTGGTAATGACTAGGTCTAGGATATTGTTGCCCCTGGTGGGTGTGTGGATATGTTGAGTCAGGGCATTCGTGTTTATGAATTCCAGAAACCGTTGAGCTAATGTGTTGGTACACGAGTAGTTTTCCCAGTTAATGGTTGGTAGATTCAGTGAGACTTATGTGATGAGTGTGGTGTTGTGCGACTATGTACCTTCTCCACATGGCAGTCAGGGTCAGGCTTGGTTGGAGAGAACTTTACCTCCAGTTTGACTAGATGAGTGCATCTCTCACAGGTTGTAGTGTTGGGTGGTAGGCGGAGAGGCTTGTCTGTGTACATTGCCTCAAGATGTCCAGATTCATCAGATAGACAGGTGAGAACACTGGCAGTTGACTCTTGGACATGCGTGAATATAGAACTACATTTACCTTGATAAGTGAGGAAAGTGAGTACAAGAGCTGCATTATTCTACACAAGTGGGAAAAGTATGTACAAAACCTGTTCACCCTTACCTGTAGGTAATGAGGAAGATTGAGTGCTATAGTAATTATTAGCTCACATAGTGTTTACAAGTCCTGAACAAGTGCTTAGCATGAATAAGCAATCCAGATAGGGTCTTGGATAATATAAACACACGACCCCCTTCCCCCAACAGGTACACAAGCATATATCCATGTACACCACAGGGCCCCTGTACTCACAACTATGCAGGTACAAGCTGCACTCAGTCTGCATGGGACCTGCCCACATCACAGGTTATATTATACACATATGGCGAAACAAGATGCTCTCCACGTACACATCATGTAAAACATAGCTTCATATCAGGTTGTGTACACACAGAATGGTGCACACCAACAGGTATCACAACCCACAAAGGGGGGAGACACCACTGATAATGGGAAGTACTTTACTACTACCCTGCTGAGTCTGGTCTGGAAGGCCATGAACCTTGGTCTCTTAACTGATGTCAGCAGTACAGATGTAGATGACAGTATGGTTGATGTCACACTGCATATCATACCCTTGCCAGGTCACAGGACATCATCACCCATACTGTGTATCACCTACACTCGGTATACTAGATGTACATTCCTATGTCACAGGAGTGTTTTGCAACAGGACTGCTGGCAGAACCAATATTACAGAAGGTGTCTGAATAATATGTGATCATCACACCAGTGGCAGCTACAGTATGTCAGGGTTAATGAATTTTATCCCCCTCATTGTAGTCCATACCTCACAGACAAACAGACAAACAGAAGGCATCTGCCTATTGAAGTATGTGAATGACTATGACCTAGGAGCAATAACTGAGTCGCATTGTCACCCCTATGTTAATAACCGTGTACCCATGAACTACCACCTAGGCAGTGGTCAACATAATGGACACTTGTGTGTGCAGGATGCAGCTGGACAGTTGTCTTTCCTGTGATAGCTACATCACCACACTAGTCAGGTAGTCATATGTGGCAACCCTAATAATGATAGGGTGCCATTCATGAATATAGAGATCATTGTCCAGCCATACAGAACACTCAAGTGACCCATATCAGATCACATATTTCCTTTAAGGGGTATTGGCCATGTGCAGATGGCCTACACCAGCCTTTCCATTCCCCATCTCCACTATGTAGCATGATGCACACCCGGAATAAGTCCATGTCCAACCCAGTGATGTTGAACACGCTACACATACTTATCCTGATCTCAAACACATACTTTATGGACATCCACCTATCACATGCTGGACAGATCCTTGTCCCATAAACTTGACACAGTCCTGCCATACTATGCATTTCTGTCCGTCAAAGCTGCATATCGCTCCCATCACAGACATGGTGTGATGACCGCATGGTAATGCATGGTATATGTATCATTAACCCTGTGGATCAGTAATGTGGCACTGCTCCACCTGTCCCCACAGACCCACCTGTCGGCTACTGCCAGGTAACCTTTCATCCTAGATTCATACATGGCCCATGGCATATAGCCCACTAGTTGACTTTGACTGTACATGCTATAGTTGATATCCATCCCTGCAAATACCATCTGGCTAGCCAGTGTCCCTTGTGTATCACATGTGCAATTGCCAGGGAACAGGGTGCAACAGTTGGTGGGCCACCAACCCAGCCCCCACTCACATGTACCAAGGAGCTACTGGCCACCCTGGGGACACCTGCAGAACCACATCCACAAGCCTTAGCTGATATTGTGGAGGTGGGTGTCTCTCAACCACTGAGCCTGGAGTTGCCTGGTAAGTCAGTACTGCACCTATAACAGCTATATTCCATATAGTTACATGTGTCACTGTACAATATGTAATGTAACATCATATGCAAGGCATGTATACACATGCCGTGCACAATAGTATGCTACTCTGTGTATGCACACATGTGCATACACCATAGTATAGTCTAATGTACTGGTGTATGTATTATGCACATTGCTCCCAGTAGCCTTTATACAGGGGTGGATTATGTTCATACTGCTGTGTTACTCCTATTTGGTTCCTCTGGCATTCTGCTCTGACAGCAGCCCGTTGCAGGTGAGTGTGTTATTATTTATCAGGAACCATAATGCACAAATCTATCTGCCATGTGGCCATTATCAACATGTACACATAATGTATGGTCCTGTCACAATATATAAGTCGGACCTGCAATGTATCGCAATGACTACCCATGTGCAATACTTGCAAACTATGTGAATCATCTCACCGACATGAATCCTCTCAAACTTTATTGCCAGATGTGTTGACAGCTGTGCATACAATGGTGGAGTTGCTGTTCACTTTAGCGATATGCAACAGATCTGATCTACACATGTGGTGAATACAAACAGTACTACACAGTGGGCTGGAGTATGGCCAGCACACACGTTTCACCAGTGTGGATCATAGCCCTGCTATGGATGTCACACAATGTGATGTGCTATCTTGAGATGTCCATGACATCTATTGGCCTGGCTGCTACACTGCCTACCTAACCTGAAAACATATCCCACATACCACCCTTTATCTGCATAGCCCTGTTTTCAGTGGAGCATATATGTCATATGGGACAACACAGACATGTGAAATAGATGCCCATCATAATAATTTGAACAACACATGTACACACATGGCCATGGAGGATGGCCAGAGACATGGAGCAACACACACACAGTAGATGTGTTGTGCTTGTGTGTGCACCCTGTCAGTGGAGCATATATGGCATATGGGACAACACAGACATGTGAAATAGATGCCCATCACAATAATTTGAACAACACATGTACACACATGGCCATGGAGGATGGCCAGAGACATGGATCAACACACACACTGTAGACGTGTTGTGCTTGTGTGTACACCCTGTCGTACAATGGCTACACATGGTTCAACCATGGCCTTTGTATAATGGTCATAATGTACATGTGGAACACTAGACATCCTACAAGCCTGTGCACATCTTGTGTAGGTGTAACATCAATCCAAAACATAAGATGTGTTGAACATCTTGAGGGTGTTGCAACATGACAGCAGTCACCTGTACAGTATCCACATCAGGCCACAGATACAGTACATTCCCATTGCTGGTGTTGGACATAAATGCCATACTAGCTCCTCATGTGTGTGTGTGTGTGTGTGTGTGTGTGTGTGTGTGTGTGTGTGTGTGTGTGTGTGTGTGTGTGTGTGTGTGTGTGTGTGTGGTACACAGATGTCATGTGGGACATGGTGTACCGACATGTTCACCATGTTTGGCCATAGTTGCCAGGCTGCAGCAATATGGTTGCAGATGTGCAGGGGTGTCATCAGTATACCCATCAGTGCCCTGTGTCAAAACTTACACATCATGGTTTATTGTGTATACACCTCAGTGACGTGGGTCACATTCCACAGTATATATGTACTGTATCTGAACACAGTCATGGCTATGAACCCTGTCTGTAACTCACACTGTATAGCACTAGAGACGCCTCATGATTCCTTGCAATGACCATACACATCTGCTAAATTTGCAGTATATCAGTAGGGCGGCCAGACAACACTGAATTGGTACACCATTGCCCCACTGTATATTTGACAGGACACCATTGTGTTAAACATGTATGCATGTCATTGCACACATCAGCAGATCACATGTCATACTACATGTGATTATCAAGGTCATATGCCACACATCAGGCAGGTGTACTGTTAACCTGGGCTGGTCCACATGGTGTAACACAGGGATGTATGCTAACCACTAGTATGATTGTGTAATTTGCATGCCTTCTGCTATGACACATGCATACTGTTGTGTGCAACCTAGGGATGTATGATAACTACCACTATTATTGTCTGTGCTGCATGCCGTCTCCAGTATCACATGCATGTCGCATGCCTTCTGTCACATCACATGAGTGTGTGTGTGTGTGTGTGTGTGTGTGTGTGTGTGTGTGTGTGTGTGTGTGTGTGTGTGTGTGTGTGTGTCTGTTGTATAGATTGTAATGTACAGTTCCTGTCTGCCCTCACAGGTGATGTAGGTGTATTGCCCTCCTGCGGTACATCAGATGTTAGTGTTCCCACAGACTCTAGCAGTGATGATGAACATATGATTGGGACACAGGCAGAGTTGTCAGGGGCTGAAACTGTGCCATTGGTTGCCATTCCATCTATATTCACCTCATCACCACACACAGATCCCATACCAGCACATACCCCATCACCAGTGGCCATAGAGGAAGGACAGTTGTCACATGGTAGCTTGGAACAGGAAAGTGTGGGGGCTATGGAAGGTGTGCCTGCACACCATGGTGTTGGCCAAACTACTGGTGGTGCCCCACACAGGCATGTGGCCAGTGCTGCTCGTAGGAGGACCTCTGGCCAATATGCTCCTGCACGATAGAGCACAGCAGCTGGTGTCACCAGACGTATGTTTCAGGCTGTAATGAAGGCAAATGCATGTGCTGAACTGCACAACAGAGAAGATCAGGGGCTACGGAGGGCTGCTGTCTGTCCTTTAAATAACAGCATCCAGGCAATGGTAAATGCTCAACAGCAGATTGCTGATGCTTTCGATAGAAGGTTAGATGACATGGTTGGAGTCCTTGACCATGGCATGACAATCCGTGAGCGTGAGCTGTCTGTGTTGGAACATCTGGTAGGAGTGAGGCATCGGGCACATGGACATAGGCCTGCTACATCACCTGTGTCAGGTCTATGTGTACGAGCTACCTCACATGCCCGCTCCCATAGTGGCGGTAGCAGCAGAAGTACATCTGGTGCTGTGCTGTCCACACCATGACACAGCAGGCCATGTGTACATGGCCCGGGATGGTCCCAACAGGGACATGGTTCCAGTGGACTAGTGACATCAGACAGTACCCAATCTGCACCTCTGTCTGGTAGTGCCCGTGCAACCCCTGGTAGGCCACAGCTCACATGTCTGTGGCCGGACACCGTGAACTGTAAAACCTCGCTTGTACAGTCTGCAGCTGTCAATAATATCCCTGTGTAGGCCAGACACATGGGAGAACTGTGTGCAGACATGCACACACACACACAATTTACACATATGTAGGGTACCATAACACACACATGCATAACATCCACACACACCCAATTAGATCAAAGGCCCAAACCCACACACTGGTGCTAGCAGCAGAGAGACGAAAACGAGTGACTGCTACATGATTTAAGTATACTTTACTGCTATTACCTTTGCAACTATCTATTCTCACCAAAAAGCGATTTAAATCTGCTCTTTTGCCTGTTTTAAGCTTGTTTTTTTTGCAATTTCATACCTGCACTTTTAAAGTTTGCCTTTTTGTTGAATTTAACTGTTGAGGCTGCTCATTCAAGTGCGCTAGCCTGTGTTAAGTATTTACTGTGCATTTTCTGCTGTTTGTCTTGTAAAATAAAAAGAAAAAAAAATCCTTGTTTTCCCCCTTTCCTGACCTAGAATAGTCCCTTATATAGGCATTGCTGTATTCTGGACTTTAGAGTAGTTCCTGTGATGCCCATTTCCTTACTTGGATAGAAGTAAGCCTCTTTGTTCATCAGTGGGAGTGCAGAGCTTTGAGCAGCCTATCTGTCCCTGGAGGAGTGATCTCAGCACAGAATCCTGAAGTTTATTGGCCGTTTTGGGCTAATTTCTAGCTCTTTCAAGTCCCCTGTATAAAAACCCACTTTGGTGTGGTTTTGCGCGATTTTGCGCATTGCGCAGCATTGGGCAGCGCCGCTGAATTGGCTTTAAACCATTCTCGGTTCCACAAAGTCTACTCTTCACTTTTTCCCTTAGATCTGCTCTATCTCTCAAAGTAAGGACCCTATTTTCAATCTAAGTCCTGCACTTGCTCATATAAGCAATTATATAAGTTAGCACTAATAAACTGAAAGCACTACATCCTCATATACTCCCTTGGAGTACTCAGCCCCTATTGGTCCTTTTTGATCAGTTATAAAGGAGTTACTTATACTATTCTGGCATGTCTAATGGTCAGTTGCTGGTTTCCTCTCCAGTCCAGCTGGTGAATCTGGAAATCTTGAGGCAATGTTACAACTGCCTCATGTACACAGACAACCCTCTCCTCCTCCCAACAAGTACAAATATATGCGAGAGATACAACCATATAGCCAAACTGGAGGCTAAACTCTCTCAACGCAGTACTGGCGCAGTCAGTCAGGAGGAGAAGGTAACCACACACACCACAAATCCAGTCACACATAAACCTACCACAACAGCAAACCAAACACATAAACACACAAAAACATACTCGGAGGCTCTAAATATAAATCTGCCTAAGCAGCAGAGACCACCAAAGCATACATCCAAGAAATCGCTACCCCAAAACAAAACACGTGTAACACATACTTCACAAAGTCAGTGTGCCAAACAGTCACAGCCCTTAAGGCTAAACAACACACCTGATACACTTGTAATAGGTGACTCTATTGTTAGACACACTGATGTCCCACTCACCAGGCTGAACAAGGAGAGGGTCACGGTGAGCTGCCTGTCGGGTGCCAGGATCCGCCACATAACACAAGCACTCAGGTCACTCCAAAGCAAGTACAAATATGACTCAGTCATTGTCCATGCTGGTGTGAATGACCTGAGACATACCTTCCTGGATTACATGAAAAGAGACATAGAGGAGCTCTCTGATCATGTAGCCCAGGCAGGTATGACCCTGACCTTGAGTAGCATCCTACCCTCACCAAGAATGATGCCACAGTATAAAGACAAAATGATCAATTTTATCAATTGGCTAAAGTTTTGGTGTCATTCATAGGGCATCCAGTGTCTGTCAGCCTGGGATGACATGCTTGACAAGCCTCGTTGCTTTGCTAGGGATGGCTTGCACCTGTCACCCCTGGGCTTTTGGATACTGGCAAAGGCTCTTGCCACCCCCATAGTGCCTTTTTTAGGCAAGGCTCAAAAAACAAACCCACCTCCACAGACAACACAAGGAAAAAGAAACTAAGGGTAATGCTACTCACCGCCTGAAGTCTAAAACCTCAAAATGCAAGCAGTCGAAGCTCTCCTCAGTATGGAGAATATCAATGTCTGTGCAGTAACAGAGACCTGGTTCAAGGCTCCCGAGAGCACCTCAGCACTACCAGGTTATACCTCATGCTTTTCGGCCCCAAAACTCGGACCGAACCACAAAGGGAGGGGGAGTATCCATATTCATCAAAGATACCCACACCTCCAGGTTAGTATCACTGCACAAAGCATTGGAGACCATCCATGTGCAACTAACAGTGGGCAAAACTGCCTTTCAGTTTGTAGCCTGCTACAGACCACTCTCCCAAACTCAGGAACCTCAATCGGCTTTCCTGAGAACACTGGAGAATATGAAGGTCTCTCCAAACACCATTATATTGGGTGACTTCAACTACCCAAACATAGACTGGGAGCATTACTCAAGCCCCAACACCCTAGCCCAAAGGTTCCTAGAATTTATTAACTCAAATGCTATGGAACAACTAGTCACCACTCCCACAAGATGGGAAAACATACTGGACCTGATCATCACAAACATGAGGACTCTATGCTCCACACCAGAGGTATACCCCTCATTACTAAGATCAGACCATAAATTAATCTCTCTGGACATCCACATCCCGACCCCACCACCAGTGCAGACAACCACAGTGAAAAACTTCTCAAAAGCTAATTTCACACTTCTCAAAACTGAGGTGAAATCATTGAAAGCTCCCGGGCCAGTGGAAACTACTGCCCAAACTGCAGAATCCTTTATAAATGCATTCTATGGACACCTTCAGGAATGCATGGATCATGCAATCCCAAATAAAACCAAGACCCAATCCTCCAAAGGCAGGCGTCCTGTCTGGTAGACCCCAGCCATAAATAAGCTATACAACAACAGGAGGAAGCTACTACATAATAGAGCAAAATCCCTAAAAGGAAGGCATCTCTGATAAGTACTAGCAAAAAAATATGGTCCCTCATAAAATCATCCAAGGCCAGCTTCGAGAGAAAAATTGCACAGGACACTAAAGATAATCACAAGGCCTTCTTTAGTTATGTTAGGAACCTGGGTGGCAACTCCCAGATATGTTCGGAGTTAGTCCAAAATGACAAAAAATACACTGAACCCACAGACATTGCCAACATCCTGGCAGACAGGTTCAGTGCAAACCCCCCCCCCAAAAGAGCAAATATTTACCCAGCAGAGAGTTGTCTCCCTGACATCTCAGATGCTCAGGTGAGAGCTGCCCTCTCCAAAGCAAAAAACACAGCATCAATGGGACCAGACGGTGTCCCGGGCTGCGTCCTACATGAGCTCCAAGAAGAGCTAGAACCGCATATAAAGTTACTGTTCAATCTCAACCTTACTACAGGATATGTACCCAAGGAATGGCGTACAGCAGCAGTGGTCCCACTCCACAAAGGTAGTGCCTCAACAGACCCTGGAAACTATCGCCCCATAAGCTTGACTAGCCTGGTCTGCAAAGCTATGGAGCGGATCATCATGGAACTCATAAACAAAGACATTGGGGACCTACAAATGCTGGATCCTACCCAATTCAGCTTTGTTAAGGGCAGATCCTGCCTCTTGAACCTGGTTGACTTCTTTGAAACAGTCACCAAGGCCATAGATGAAGGGAAGGTAGTCCACACAGCCTACCTGGACCTCGCAAAAGCCTTCGACACAATACCCCACTCAGGCATCATAAATAAGCTCTCCAGCTTAAATATCAACCCCTATGTCATAAGATGGGTTGCAAACTGGCTCACAGATAGAACCCACATGGTCAGAATTGTGGGAGCCATGTCAGACACTAAACCAGTTACAACTGGCATCCCACAAGGCTCAGTCCTGGGACCGCTCTTGTTTGATATATATTTTTCTGAGGTACAGGCTAACACGGGAGGACTATGGCTGACCAAGTTCGCAGATGACTGCAAACTGAGTGCCATAATGGACTCTCCAGCTGACACAAACATCCTCCAAAAGGGTCTCACAGAGACGGATAACTGGTGCCAAAGCCATGGCCTAAAGCTAAATGCCAAAAAGTGTATAGTCATCCCCTTTGGGAAAAACAAAAATTACCACATAGGCAGTAATCCATTAAGTACAGAGGAAGTAATTAGGGACCTGGGGACCCAAGTTGATAGTAATCTCTCCTTTGACAACCACATTGCCAAAGTGGTTAGAAAGACCTTCTATATATCCCACCTTATCATGAAAGGATTCACATCTAGATCAAGGGAGGTCATTGTGCCCCTTTACTCGTCACTCATGCGGCCCATAATTGAATACAATGCTCCATTTGGGATGTACCTTACCCGACACCTGCAGCAACTGGAAAGACCCCAAAAGTACCTCATCAAGAGGATCAAGGGACTCAAACAGATGGCCTATGCTGCTCAGTTAAAGAAGCTCCAGCTCTACTCAGTTGCATACCACCTACTTAGAGGTGATCTGTGCCTGACGTATAAAGCCATGTCCAACCCAGAATTAATGGATATGCTCCACCTCAAAAAATCCAAATCCGTTAGAGCTATGCACTCGAGGGACTTGAATCTCAACACAGAAATTAATAGGACATGCTGGAGAGACAGATTTATAACCCAGAGACTCCCAGCACTCTGGAATAGAATCCCAGTCCATGTCAGGCAGAGCCCCTCACTGACTCTCTTCAAGAGTAATCTTGATGAGTGGATGGGAGATCGTAGGTTTACCCCGGGGATCACTACTGTGTCACTACTAGAAAGAGGCACAGTAAACTAACCTAAAAAGGGACCAGTAAACTAATTTAAAAGGGTGGCGAAAGCCAAACACACTCTGGCTAGGATTGTAAATGCCCTAGGGCAGATAGCCTAGTATCAACCTATGAACCTATGAACATGATGCCATCCATTGGTGCAGCCTAGGCCTTTGGCAAACATTAACACCCTGTGCATATGATGATGATGCCTGTGCTGCATCCATGACATCCACACCATCAGTGCAGGAACATGCTCATATGGTCTGATGCACAGCGTGAACAGACTATGATGATATGTTTAGTTTACAAATGTTGAGGACTGTTGACAGGCAATACCATGTAGTTCAGGTGTACAATACTGTTAACAGTATGTGTCTTGTGTAACAACAGTGCAGCCTAGACCTCCGGCAAACATTAACACCCTGTGCATATGATGATGCCTGTGCCGCATTCCTGACATCCACACCATCTGTGCAGGGACATGCTCATATGGTCTGATGCACAGGGTGAACAGACTAGGATGATATGTATAGTTTACAAATGTTGAGGACTTTTGACAGGCAGCAGATATACCATGTAGTACAGGTGTAAAATACTGTTAACGGTATGTGTCTTGTGTAACAACAGCAAATGCATGTTGGCCATGATGTTATGCTGTCCTTCTTCAGGTCTAATTAAATGTGGCAGTGGATGTCAGTGTTTACAGTTAAGTGTCCCATATATCAATGTGGACTACTCACAGGTATGTATGAATATACCAGCATGCACCGTGTAGCTGCCACATACCAGTGAGAATGTCCCACATTACAAACATGTCTACCATTCCAAGAGCATGATAGCTGTGTATTAAGCTACTGTGGCCACAGATGTGACATCCATAAAGGGTGACATCACAGGTACATGGAGTGGTGAGGTAAGAGAGTGGTCTAGCTGATTACAAGGGTAGAGGCCAGTGGGAAGTGTGATGCCTCAATGGGAATCAGTAATACACGTTCTTATGACAGGATGCCAGCACACAACTGCACCCACACACTCAGGTATTAACACACATGTATTCAGTGACACTGTAACACACACACACACACACACACACACACACACACACACACACACACACACACACACACACTCATGGCTTCACCGACACAGTAACATACACTCGCACACAGTTGCTACTGGTGGGATGAGGATCCCTGCCTATGTGCAAATCATCATTACAGTACTGTGCACCTACATGACGTTCCACAGATAATACATATGTACAGGTAGTCAGTACGGCCTAAGATCAGGGACATCAACATGGATAGTTGAATGCATCGCCTGGATGGTGAGAGGGGTCTTATCAGTTCAGTATGGTAACATACATCCTCACCCCAGGGACCAGTCAGCCCTACATACTAACACTGTGGCATTCAGTAATTAGTACACCTATGTCATGCACATACAGATACCTCACATGTGTGAGATACATGCCCCTGCCTATGTCCTGCTTTCTACATTACAGTCTGTACAGATGTGTACACTAGTGTACAGGTGAGTGAGTAACAATTGAGATGTATTCCCCACAATACATGGCATAAATGGACACACACACAACCACACATGCCAGTACTATGAATCTCAGACCTGCCTAGCTCCTGTTATATATGTCAGACATACAGCAGTATTTCTTGCATTACAAACTGTACTGACTCTTCCTGTGCCAGCAGTGCTGATATATGCACTAGGGATGTCATATCTATTAACAGATGTTAAGTGATTTACCTTTGCTGTCACCCTGACCGCTGTCTAAGTTGTGTGTTATGTCCTTCAATTAATGAAACCATTGCTTGCCAGTTACACAGGTTATTGTAGAACCACTTGTGACACACTTGTGACCTGTCCACAGCAAACATCCTTGTGCAAAGATGCCTCACCACTTAGTTATTTCAACACATCTGTCCATACCTGTGGTACATCTTTCTGTACATTCAGCATATCACCATATACAGTTGGCAATGTTGAGGCTGCATTGCAGCTGCATGATGTACTAGGATGCACACCACCTGTATACATCAGCAACTGCACATGCATGTTATCTGAATGCACAACACTACGTGTACAGGTGTGTAGGTCCTACAATCCTGACCTTTGGTCATGTTTATAGGCATTGCAGTTGGTGGATATGTGTAATGACATACATCACAAATGGACTGTTGTATGATATGATGGGTGACCAGTACAGAGGGGATGTTACCTTTGTCAACATTGATATCACACCTTATGTACTGTTAGCATTCAGCAGCCATGGACCTACATTTCATGTGCATGTGTGTAATGGCTGTAGCCACCTGTTTGCACAAAGGACTACAACAGCTATGCTATTTACATGTATGTTGTGTGTGTGGCATGTACATACCCAGGGCAGGTACATGTATGTCATATCCATACATGAGGGTGTGCACTGGTGTACAGCAACAGACATCTGTTAATGGTGGAAAGTACTGAGGGACCTTGGTATGTGTACAGCTGACCTGGTAACAGACAGTGGTATCATTGCATTGCATAACACATGATGCAACTGTGTCAGTACATGTGTACTGTCTACAGTTGATGTAGATCTTAGTACAGTACACAGGTCAAGGGTCACATGGTGGTGTACTTGTCTGTCATACAACATGTGTGTTGGTGATCCAAGGGCGTGTTGGTGATCTGAGGGCATGGTGGTGTCTGCAGTTTACATCCTAGAATGCAGCATGTGGCACTGTGTCCTGCACATGGCTCATCTGTGATGCCTTTCATGGGGGGACTGGTCAGTACATGTCAGTGGCCTTTATGTATGTGGGTTCACCACCTGGAGCGGTCCGAACCTGTGTTATGGCCCACATGTCTGGTTCTGAGTTATATGGTGGTAGTGCTAGGTTCTGAGGTATATGGTGGTAGTGCTATTGTGTACTACACAGACATCAGCCAGGTGTTCCTCACTGCACAGTTGTCAGTACTCCCCATTGATGGATCTACAGTGGCCAGCTGTGAATATGGACGCTACACATCTAGCACTGGATAGCATAAGAAAACAATGCAGTTGTCCTGTAGGTGTATGGGAGTTAACCTGTGTTTAGGACATTTGCCTTGGAATGGCATTGTGTGGGAGGATGCGACTTGGGTAATATCCACACTCCCTTGTATCATGGACACAAGAGATATGTGACAAAGGCCTGCCTACTGTCAACCATGTCATCCCAGAATAACAGCTGATGTTGTGTAAAAGACCGGTGTCAAATATATGTAAAGCAGCATTCCCACTAACAATGACAACTACTAACACCAGAGCCCATTACAATGTGTCCTTTACATCTACCTGTACTAGCCTGGCACTGTGACCCTCCGTGTTTAGCATCAGAGTGCATCCCAGTCAGCCCTGTGCTACTAGGAGTATGAGCATGCCCAGTATATCCTTGTGCAGATGTACACATAGTAGTGCATTCTGACCAGCCCTATGCTACTAAGTGTGTGAGCATGCCCCCTGTGCTACTAAGTGTATGAGCATGCCCAGTATATCCTTGTGTAGATGTACACATAGTATATTCCAAACAGCCCTGTGCTACTGTGTGAGCATGCCCAGTGACACCTTGTGTCAGTTATGTGCCTCTGTGTATGGGCATGGCCATTGTATCCCTGTATAGTGGTAGTAGTTGTTCATTCCACAGATGGGCATACTCCAGGTCAGGATGGATTCCTACTTTAAACACAGAGGTTCACAGGTATGTACATCTTAACTGCCAGCATCCCTGATGGTGTCTGCATTCCCAGATGGTCAAAATGACAGCCTTGACATGAGTAGTCTGTGTGGCGCAATTTGTAAGTATGTAGTATTGTAATAGTAATCTGTAAATAGGCAGGTGTTCCGTACCCGACACTGGCGTGTGTGTGTATGTCTGTCCTCATTTGCCAGTGGAATCTAAATTGCTTTTAAACTGCCCACACTCCATACATTTCTTATACCCACTGTTAGCAAGGCCGATGATATCACCCATCTACAAATACATCTCTGAGAGGGCTGTGTCCCAGTAATCTCGATAGTGCATTCTGTAATTGCGTAATGCTGTAGTGTAATAAAGTAGTTAGGTCAGTGTTCTAGTCCCACACTTGCAGTGTGTGTGTGTGTGTGTGTGTGTGTGTGTGTGTGTGTGTGTGTGTGTGTGTGTGTGTGTGTCTGTGTTTGTCCCCGTTTGCCTGAGGACTGAGTCATGTTTTTATACTGCTCACACTCCATACATTTCTTATACCCACCATTAGCAAGGCCGATGATGTCACCCATCTACAAATACACCTCTGGGAGTGCTGTGTCCCAGTAATCTCGGTAGCATGTTCTGTAACTGTGTAATGCTGTAGTGTAATAAAGTAGTTAGATCGGTGTTCTAGTCCCACACTTGCTGTGTGTGTGTGTGTGTGTGTGTGTGTGTGTGTGTGTGTGTGTGTGTGTGTGTGTGTGTGTGTGTGTGTGTCCATTTGCCTGAGGACTGAGTAATGCTTTTATACTACTCACAATCCATACATTTCTTACACCCACCGTTATCAAGGCCGATGATGTCACCCATCTACAAATACACCTCTGGGAGTGCTGTGTCCCAGTAATCTCGGTAGCACTTTCTGTGACTGCATAATGCTGTAGTATAGTAAAGTAGTTAGGTGGGTGTTCTAATCCTAGACATGCCAAGTGTGTGTGTGTGTGTGTGTGTGTGTGTGTGTGTGTGTGTGTGTGTGTGTGTGTGTGTGTGTGTGTGTGTATGTGTGTGTCTGCCTGCATGAGACAAGTACAGTGTTTTGTAGTATTCGCTGTAGCACATGCCCTAAACATGTGTTGCTGCAGTGTGATATGGTAGGGGTTTGTATACAGGACCTGGCAAGTGTGTGTTTGTCTGTCAGAGCCTGTGTAGAGTTGGCCGGGATTGTCTTACCATTGGACATGTTTGGGAGCGGGTTTTGTAGTTTTCCTATATAGTATCCATCTTATGACCCACTGGCCACCTCACGAGGAGTACAGCTGTCAGTCAGCCACGCACTGTGTTGGCAAGCCATACCCATACATCTGGCAATAGGGCTGGTGAACTAAGTATGCAGCCCTACTAGTACCCGGTATATGTTCCGCAACCATGTGCCATGCACATACAACCTTGCCTAGGATATCCCACTATGTTGCTAGTAATATGCACATTGAGGACATAGCACCCTGTATGCGGACATTGTGCCTTCACTATGTTCCACACTGAATAACTGCAACATATGTGGTGCCATCATATGAGATCCACTAAGGCCAGACAATGCTGTACACATGTGCCCTGTATGGGCCCATGCCACTGACAGCATGGAATACCTGCCCATTCTATCCATGCAGGTGCAGGGACAACCTGCTCACTATAAGCAGGTTTCACCACACCAGGCCAGTATTGGCATATAGGGGTATAACAGGCTGTGTACACTACATGTGTCTGCCAAACCAGGTACACCTGTACATGTCACTGTGCAGTATTGTGCGACATGCACATCCCAAGCAATGTCCATGTGAAGGACTATCAAACACAGACATGGCATGCATTGCAAGACTATGGCCCTGCACATTGGTAATCAGGATGTCAGGCCAGATAATGCATTACCCATCTGCGTGGGACATTGCAGACACTACACCCCTGCACTGCACACCATTGTTGGGTGATGCAATGGCAAGGATTACCCCTCACCCAGCATTGTACAGCCATCTTGCACAGCCAAACACTACACACCCATGGAGCAATGCATAGCTTCATGACAGCACTGGCACCCTGTCGGCATGTGAGTTGTGATGCTCCCAACCACAGTAACTCCCAGTATAAACCTCGTTGGCATACCAATAGTTGTCAAGCACTTTCACATGGCCTAGCCCATAGAACCTCCAGATATCCCCTGTGGTGCATGTGGTCCTGTGCATTACTGCAGTGTGGCAAACTAAGTACTTACATTGTGTATTTGCCGCCCTGGCAAAGGTGTCAATGCGTGTCCATTAAAGTGTGGTTGTGGTGACAACGGCATCAGTTCATCTGGACTGACATGTGTCCCACACCTAATGTATGTCTACTATATCTGTTGCAGATGGCACTCACTCACCTACACACATGTTCTTACAGCACTGCAACATGCCGCCTCTGTAGCACATGTAGTAACGTCATACACATGTAATAGTAATGAGTAGTCAGGGGTTTGCCCCTGTACTATTCAGGGTGTGGCAGATTATGGTTATGTCTCCAAGCCCTTCCCTGGTGTACATTGCTTGTCCCGCACACACACTCTCTGGTGGATGTGAAGGTGTACACCTGCACAGCAGCAGCATGTGTATTGGAACAGATGGAAATGGTCAGGTGATGGCCTCTGCACCTATTGCAGTCCTCTTCTAGCTGATTGCATGTGGCACAGCTGTGATGGTGTTCCCATAGCCATCCACATCATAAACACAGTACACTATCTAGGGAAATATGTTAATATCCAGCCATGACAATCACTGTGATTGGTACCTGGATGTGGTGTTCTGACACGGCATCGCAGATGATATCTGGATGTACCTCAATCATTTTCAACAGTGGGAAATAGCCTAATGACAGGAGGGTGATGTGCCACACAACTACATCATGTAAGTGTAGCTATGCTGCTTTGAGACTACTGCCTGTTTAACATGTGTGTGGTAATGGCTATTCTACATGCTAAAATACAGACATGACAGCACTCTTCATGAGGGAACCCCCTCTGTAGGGCCATCTGTGAAAAGGTCAGTGTGTGCAGCCATTTGTTTCCTGTGTTACACACTGAACACACTTCTGTGCACAGCAGAAGCATGGTGTGGGAATTGCAGACAGTACATGATGATAGAGATTTGTTACTGCCATTGCATCCCTGACTGGACATGTGTCACATGAGACAGTGGTATAACTGACACTGTGTGGGATTCCCAGTGACAAGCCAATGATGGGCAACTGTTCATAGCTGCGGTCACATGTCTACTACACATTGTACAGTTGCCATGCGGTATATATGCATGTGTTGTGCTCCCTCTGCAAATGTGTACCATCTGTTGTGTTTGGTTGATGGTGATATCTATGCATACTGTCGTAGGTAATCCTCTATGCTGTTGTCTATCACTAAGCCATATGTGGATTTACAATGCAACACCATAAACTGAATGGGTTGGTAGGTCCCGGCAGATCCTCCTGTCCCACTTCAGCTGACCATGGCACCGGGCACTAGCACATCTGGGGCCCAGCCATTAACATCAACCTCTGTTGGCTCTGCACCACCTTCCGGTGGTACCACCACTGAGGATGGAGCAGGTCCCCCTTGGGAACGGGACCAGACAGTTACATATCTGCTGTCGTGCAGTCCCAGACATATTGCGTAGGTGGCTCCCTAAAGGGTTATGAAACCAGATACATCAGTTCAAGGGCGGAGTGTCACATTTACAGGGTGATGCTGCCCCTCCTGGACAGCCCTCAGCACTGCCTCCTTTTGCAGCTGTGTAGGTGCAGTGGCAGTTGCCCATTGGTGGAGACCTCCATCCCACTGTTCCCATGGGCTTTTGAATGCCGAAGACCCATCCCCATCCAGGGTGTATCCCCTCCCCACATGTCATATACCAACCCTGTATGCTGTCATTTCTGTGCTCCTACCTATCCTTCACGGCTATACCTACAAACCTTCCCCAACATCTGACCCTCACCTACGGACACATAAGGCCATTTGGCTCCTAGGACACCATCTGCCCTATACATAGCTCTCCATTACACACACATGCCCACTGGACACATGAAACCCTTGTAATATTCATCATAACATACTACTGTTATCCTCACCACTGTCCCTCAGGCGCACGGTCCTGTTATGCACATCACTCCTACATGGTCCAGGTACATGTGAGGAGGATGACCCCATTATACACAAAACACTACAGGTCCCTCTTTGGTTACCCCATTTACCTTTATCATGATGATGATGTTGCATACAGCACATTGCAGGAGTACTGTTCACACATAATGATTGGACAGGTACTGCTGTGTTAATGTACATTACATGCACAGAGGGATGTATATAGCCAATGTACAATTATTGTCTGTCTGAGGGAGTCTTGAGATCATATAGAGCAACACCACTACATAATACAGGTGTCACTGGTGTTTCCTGTTTCATTCATTTGTAATGCTTTGTTGCCACATGGTATGTCCCTGATGCATCTCTATATACGTATGTACTTATATGCTGGACATAAACACTCACATGTACATCTACATGATGGGATACATTCCTATACTGTTGAATGACTGCACTGTATGATATCCTCTGGTTACAACCTCATACACTCGATTAGCCTCTACATTGCTTACCCAATGCAATACTTGCATACTGGTAGCCAAACACACTTACACCTGCTCGATCCCGCACTTGCTAATACGCCGGCATTGGTGCTTGCATCTGTCACTCACACCCCTGGGTGTGAGCGAGGACCACAATATTGCCTTGTGATGCCTATTACATCATACTACATGACTCCAGTATCAGGATTGGCCACCCATTAGTGATGGCATCGCGTTCGACTGTACAGAATCAGCAGCCTGTCCAGTGACACAATCATATCTGTGTGTACTTCACACCATGTGCTCCCACTTTGGGATGCCTATTCCATCAGAATACATGAATACAGTATTGGAAATGGCTGCCTATTAGGCGATGGCATGGCATTCAACTGTACAGAATCAGCAGCCGGTCTGCAGAATCATTCATATTTGTGTGTTCCTCTTAGGCGTACCTTGTGATGCCTATCACATCAGACTACATGACTACAGTCATAGCCAACCCTAGGCGTAGGCCAACTAAGCGGCTGCATAGGGCACCGCTTTAGTGGGTGCACTTTACCAGTATTTATTTGGTGTAGGTAGACCAGGATGGGGGCACTGGGTGGTGTAGTGGGGGGTGCCATTGTGCCCTTTGCCTAGGGCACCAGTTGACCTAAGGCCACTCCTGACTACAGTATCGGGAATGGCTGCCCATTAAGTGACTGCATGTCGTTCGACTGTACGGAATCAGTGGCCTGTCTGGTGAATCATTCATAATTGTGTGTTCCTCTTACAATCTGATCCCACCTTGTAATGCCTATCACATCGGACTACATGACTACAGTATCGGGAATGGCTGCCCATTAGGCGATGGCATGGTGTTCGACTGTACGGAATCAGCGGCCTGTCCAGTGAATTAATCATATTTGTGTGTTCTGCATACACCCTGCTCCCATCTGGCTGATACATGGGAACCGAGACCCTGCATTACGAATGAGTAGCTGGGTTGTGGGAGCCACATCCGTTAGATGGGTCATGCTACAGCATACCTAATATAGGTTTGCCACCTTCTCAATTGGCCAAGATAGGACTTTAGGGTTACCACCTGTCCCACTTTGCGAGGGACAGTGCGAAAATAATCAAGTCATAGCACATGTCCAGATTACAGTACATTATTATATTCTACATTTCATTAATAATTGCATACAACAGTTATTTTATATATGACACTTCTATATGTTATGTGAAGTAGCATAAGCAATTCAAATGCAACTAGATTAAGCTTTTATTTGTGCAAATAAGTGTAATCCTGTACTATGCATGGCTGTAGGTATGTTTAGTCCTGGAATGTCTGACATTTCTACAGAACATGTCCCACTCTGGCCATTTGGAAAGATGGCAACACTATAGGACCTGTATGTAGAGATGACAGACTTTGCAGGGCAATACACCCACAGCCAGTAGAAAGGGGTGTACTTCACTATTTTGCTTAAATAAAACATTACTCTTGTAGCATTATAGTTGCTTATACAGTACCTATAACATTTAGGTGTTTCAGAGGAACATAATTGTTTTATGCTACTACTACATACAGTATAGGTAGTCTTTGCCTTAAATCACAGGACATTTGCCTTAATTACAGTTATTATGCAGGACAAAACTGCCCACAGGGGAGTGTCCCTCACAAAGGTGGACAGGTGGTAACCCCAAACCTATTATTCCATCAACTTTCTAAGGTAGTCGGCGGAACATGCGCTTTCTCTCACTATCAGACCTCTCATACGAATGGGGAAGAATAAACACTGGATCAGGGACACTGCATAATGACCTCAGGGACACATTTAGAAGGTTGGTGCTATTAACCTGACACATTGATGGACACAGAGCACATATGTATTCATACACATTGTCTGAGGTGCATGCAGTTTATGACTCTTACAAGTTGTCATTATTCATTATGTGTATTCCGCCATCTTTCCTCCTAATATCACTAGTTCTAGGATGGTTTAGTTGAGACTGTGTTAAGATTCTGATTCGTAATCACAGACGTCTCTGGTAATCGGGGACAGTTCAATAATATGGTCTCAATGTATTCCACCAATGGTTTACGAACTGACAAGTAGATGTGCTCTTACAGTTTGGGAGGTATGGGCATCTGCTATACTCACATCGGAATATTACTTACACCCACCAGGCGGTCCTAATACGTGTCTGTCAGCC
>NC_056744.1:163881466-163888966 GCF_019279795.1 Protopterus annectens | reverse complement strand
GTTCATATGGTTTTCTGGGTTTAGGCTTGTCTGACTGGGAATTGGGACTGCCCTGTACCTAGTTGAAATCAGACTTAGCAAGGGGAGATCATTTGTTCCACTTTTAGTGTCCTACCTGTGGTTGTGGATGCAGAGGTGAGCTCACCTATGGCCATCCTCATATATAACAGTACTAACTATTACAGGAATTTCCTATATTGTGACCATGTTCATTCTTCATATCTATATATATATATATATATATATATATATATATATATATATATATATATACATGTGTGTGTGTGTGTGTGTGTGTTTGTATCGGTCTGTATATACACATGCATATATACCTACATACTCATTTACATTTCCCATACCGTTGAATCACCGCCACCTACTGTCGTGCATACACACTTGCATACCCGCTTACGTCTCGGGTTGCCACCTTTTCATATAGCCAAAGCGGGTCATTTTCGGGACACACATCAGACTTTACAGGCCGACACATACCCATGGTCAGTACAAAGGTTAGAACTTTACTTATTTGCCTAAAGGAATGCTTATTCTTGTAGCGGTTTGTTTGCTTCATCTGTTTCTTGTAACTTTGAGTATTTTACATAAATAACTGTTTTATGCAACTGTTACATGAAATATGGGACATATTTCCTACAGTCACAGGACATTTGCCATTGCATTATATTTGGTCTGGACACAACTATCCAAAAAGGAACTGTCCCTCACAAGGTGGGGCAGGTGGTAACCCTACTTGCATCTGCTTTACAGCACCTTAATCACCCTATATCTGACTGCCACTATGCAAATGTGTAAGGTATATATTCACGATAATGCACATGGGGAGACTTACATCACGGTCAGGTGTTTAATCCCTCGCAAGGTGGGGCAGGTGGTAACCCTACCTATGTCTACTTTAAAGCACCCTATATCTGACTGCCACTATGCAAATGTGTAAGGTATATATTCCTGATAATACACGTGGGGAGACGTGCAGCATGGTCAGGTGTTTAATCCCGTAGGTTCTGCAGGACCGGCTGGAGGCTGAGCAGTCTTGTGGACAACTACTGCTCATACAACTTGTGTCCAGATGTATACAGGACTGGACATCGTGTCGTGACACCAAGTCTAATGTTTAGAACAGATACATATCCCATGAGGGATATCCAAAAATTGTGGGGACCGATGACCATCTTTGCTTTACGGCTGTAAGATAGGGTTATACATGCAAGGGATACATAGTCTGCAATCCTGAGAATGCCTAGGGTGAGACTGCCTACTAGATATGGGTAGGGGTCATTATGTGCAGATATGGCCACACCTATCTAGCAGCCTGAGTATGGCTGGTTTTGGTTCAGAAAGCGGGGGGTGGTGTGCTGTGAAGGGGATGATTGGTATTCTGTTATGTATCTAGGTGAGTTGGGGTTGGATGGCTTAGTTCAGGCCAGACCATTATGCGAGTATGTGCCGGTAACTTTTCTGTACATGTGTATTGCACATTTTAATGTTCACATGTTTGTGGGATTGTATTGTGGATGTGTATATTTGTTTTTGGTTATCTTCCTGATTCACCCACTGCTCCCTCATAGACCTCCAGTTCACCTATTGTGCATCCAACCCAGTCTCCCCTTGGCAAATTATTACATTACCCATCACCCCCACCCCCATATTCCACAAACAACATTCATCCCTTCTCTAGTTGATGGCCCATGGCACAGTCAACAGAACACATTGCTTACACTACATATCTCTGGGACCAATATGATTGTGAGATCTACACTAACATTTCAGATCATCCACATGCTGTACTTCACACACATAGGTACTTGCAAATACTTATCTTTCATGACATGTTAGGTAGACCCGAGTAATACCCGTTCATCTATGAGCCGTCCTGGCAAGGACGACTTGGACTGCGAATGGGCAGATATTGGGCAAATGGTCTGACCATTGGTAGGGTTGCCACCTTTTCATATGACCTGGATGGGACACATCTGAGTTTACAGGCCAACACATACCCATGGTCATTACAAAGGATAGTACTTTAGTTTCATGCCTACATATAAGCTTTTATTGTTGTAGTGGTGTAGTTGCTTATTTTGTTTAATTTACTTGCTTATTCTGTTTCTTGTAACATATAGGTATTTTATATACAGACATATGTACTGTATGAGACTATTACATAACATATGGGACATAATTATGCCCTACTATCGCAGGACATTTCACATTATTATGATTTCGGTATGGACACACCTGCCTAGACGGGGGCTGTCCCTCACAATGTGGGACAGGTGGTAACCCAAACCATTGGGCTAGGCTTGGCAATTGGCAGCGCGCTAACACAATGCATTTCGCTTCCACTTGGTATAACTAGTGACACTACAATGGAATACGGGCATGGGGTTTTAAATATCTTTGTTCGAGGGACAGGGACTCAATATTCAGCGACGTGCCTTTGTGTTTACTTTTTATAGTGGTGTTTGCAATGATGTCTTGTATGCTTTGCATACATTTCAGTATCCATGGACACTGACAGGAGTGATTACTATTAGAGGCAGGCTGTACTAGTTAGCATTTTAGGTTGCGCGTATGCAGCCGACAGGTTCACGCCTCCGTGCAGCACTTAGACTCGCCCCCTGCACTCATACACGTTTCCTATGCATGTGGCCATTACGGCAGTGCACCTTCATTAATATGCATGTGGTGCTGCTGCGCCATCTCTACACCGAACGGTCAGAGCAAGGCTAACCCCGTCCTTGCACCGAGCTTCATGAATCCAGGAGAAGGTCTAATGAGGATAATGCTATCTTTTTTTGCTAACTTGCAGTATATAGTTAGGTTGCTTAATTTGTAATTTTGTATTCAGGAGACAGTGTCCTATTTTCCACAGCTTGTAGACATGACAGCAAAGTAGAAATGTGACTTTATCATTTACTGGTAGTTAGTTAAATAATAAGAAAGTTGGTTTTGATGAGTTTGGCTTCTGCAAGAAGAAGAAATGTGTGGATTCTGTTTATAGTAGTTTGTATTTTACATATGTTTGAGGTAGACGTTATGGAAAAGTAATTTCTTTTGCTAAGGCATTGCAAGTTGTAGGGGTGAGGAGGTATGAAATTTATAGCATAGTTTTAATTGGTAGAATGTGTTTTGTTAATAATATTGTCAACAACCTTGGTCAATGAAAGTGTACAGTCCAATGTCATCCCTAGCTATTTCTGTTCTGTTACCAGTGGCAATAGGCTGCTCTCTGTATTAGTAATAAATGGATTTGGGGATTTAGGGAGTTTTGTGGAAAGCTAAATGTCTTTATGCTAGACTTCAGCGGATTGATTACGGGCACATTTTTATTCATCCAGCTGCATAATTCTGCAAAACTAGATTGTAGTTTCTTTTGAAGGGTCAAGTCTTCTTACATGATTCAAGTAGTAAGATATCACCTGCAAAAAAGGCCAATTTGATGAGGGCAGGTCATTGGCTAGATCATTTTGGAACAAGTGAGTGCAAATAATAGAAATACAGAAAGTATTACATTTGGCACTGCCAGATAGGGAAAATAAAAATAATTTGAACTAGAGACAGAATATCGACAGGAAACACTGAAGTAAATTCAGTAGGGATGATTGTATTGATAAAAGTGGCATACATGAAGACACTGGGTAGATGTATTCTACAATGATACACCATACTATAGGAAGAAAGTAACCAGTATAAAGAAAGAAAGAGTTGTGAATGGCCAAAAGAAATAAAACTGTTTGTAGATGAAGGTGCTGAGAAAGGTCTAGGTAGGGAGAAGTGGAATGGGACAAAAATGAGACAAAAATTGATGAAAAAATGAAATTGCATCTCAAAATGTTAAACAAGAAAGTAGCAAAAAGAATTGAAAGAAGAATGAGACAATTTCCTAGGTGTAGGGGAAGCGAATAACATCATGCCTGTATACAGATGAGTGCAATAAGCAGGTGACAGAAAGGCTGGGTTTATTGTAGGATAAAGAAAACATGATTATTCTGGGAAAGCCACGACATCTAAGGGGCCTGAGGGTCAGTAAAGTCACAAAACAGAAATATTTGGAGTAGTAGATCTCCCCAAACTGGGAATACTCAAATACTCAAGATATTTGGATAATTTGCCTTAATGGCAGAAGTCATTGGATGTCTTTATTTGAAAACGTAATAAACTTTGTATTAGGTTGAACTATACCCAAATTAGACAGTGATACAGAACACCTGAGCAAGCCACTTTAGGTGATAGATATTGGCATTATGTTTTGAAAATGCAGCAATTTTAATTTAGTTAGAATAATAAAGACTTCTTGATTTTATAAGTCTGGGAAATCAGCTTTTCCAAGCTTAAGACTTTATGAAATGATTCCCTGGACAAATAATAATACTATAAGTTTAGAGGAACACAGACACATACTAAAAAGAAGAAACACATTATGTGAGAAGCTGAGAAGGATGTGACCTTAACCTCCCTGTGTAATATCCCTAGCATATGTAATAAAACTCCACATAAATTAAAACGAGTTTAAAATTTCTGTTTGAATTCATTCTAAAGCAGTAGATAAGATCTAAATCCATAGCCTGGGTATAACAATAAAATGGCACTTCACACACATTTGTGGTGCTGCAAAATAATAGGAAGGAGTACTGACAGTAATTTATCACATACTGATTTGTGGTAATTTTATGTAATAAGAAGATATGGTGACAGCAATTTAGGTTTGTTCAAAAGGGCTGACATTTATGTTACATTTTTGAAGGGACAGAAAGGGGATCCAAGGGTGTTTCTACATGATGTTTTATTGACTAGCAGGTTGGTGAAACAAGGAAAGAAAATTAAATACTCTCTCACAGAGTAGCCCAGGATCAGCAAGTAGATTATAACATTATCACATTCATTAAATACCTTTGCTGTGATAAATTTTCAGAAGATATGGTAACACATTTGGGTAATATATGTTTTCCAAATTCTGAATGCCTTGGCATTAATGAGAAGGAGAAACGTTTTGTATAGGCAAAGGCAGATTTATAGCATGAATGAAGGTATATGGAGGTTATAAGCATTATATTATAGTTAAGCCAAATGGCTACTCTGTGTTTTCCTGGCACAGAAGCGCACGTGTTATAGTAGGTGTTTCTAAGTACACTCCAGCTCAGAATTTATTTGCTTGGTAATCTAGAAAAAAAAAAGTGTTTATTTACATAAGCCTGCAGTGTAAAGCTTGGGGGCATGTTCCCTCCTTTCCCAATGTTGTGGACCATGGAGTTGGACCAAGTTTGGGGGTGTGGGGTGTGTATGGGTCTACCTTCCCATGAAGAAGCATACTTATTTTAAGCTGCTTCATTACACTGTATGTAACATACGGCTTTCACACTGTTGCATGCAGGCTGTTGTGATCTGAGAAACTGAGTGTTGATCTTGCATTCAAGAACCAGTCAGAATGTACACTTGTTTAAGCTGAACTTACCATAACAGTAGAGTTTTGAATGATCACTGCTGTAGTAGTCTTAGCTATATGGATCATCAATATGATGAACATCTATTCTTACCCAAAGTTTTAACAGTGACAAAGCAAGTTTGGAATGTTGAAAAAAATGTGTGTGTGTGTACGTGTGTGTGTGTGTGTGTGTGTGTGTGTGTGTGTGTGTGCGTGTGTGTGTGCGTGTGTGTGTGTGTGTGTGTGGTGTTTGTGTGTGTGTGTATGCACACACACACACACACACACACACACACACACACACACACACACACACACACACACACACACACACTAACAGATGAAAGTACCATTTTCTAAGTACAATTACTATTACAGTAGGTGTTCAAATGTTGCAGTAGCCTAAGCAATATGGGTTTATCCTGCATAGGATATAACAACCAGATAGCTTCCAAAGCTTCACGGCACATTCAAAATGCCCAAACCATTAGTCACCTCACTCTAAGCTTACTAAAAGCCAAGCCTTTTAGAGTTTTATTGGCAATTGAGAGAGGGAGGCAAGCCCTGATAGCACATTGTCAGGAAAAGAAAAAAAATACATGTCCACACCCTTGCAAGAAAAAAAATAAGGGGTATAGAGGAAGGGAGCTATTATTACAGCAGTGATAATTTGAATATCTACTATTATGGTATGTTTACTTACACAACTGTATTATATTTTTCATGTTGATCACTTCTGCAGTAGACAAAACCATATGTGTAGATCATCATAACTTAAAAAAAACTGAGTGATGGACTGGAAAGGGTCTAGGAGCCCCTGGAAAATGTTCCTAGCAAAGGCTATCCTAGAACTAAAAAAATAATCTAGTTTATAATGCTTTGAAAAAGTATGCCCAGAAGACTAAACTGCTACTTTTAGAATACTTCTGGAGTCCAACACTCTTCAGAAAGCCCTAGATGAAGCCAAGGCCCTGGTACAGTATGCTTTGACCCTGCATGGATTAGTTTTTTTGTGGTGGAAATAAAAAAGGTGATAACTTAAGACAACTATTTTGAAACAGTCTGCTTTTTTGACAAATCCCTTTTTACTTTCACAAAAAATGAACAACTGGTAGGAAATTCTGAAAGATTCTGATCTGCCGCGATAGTACCAGAGTTGTCTGGGTTCATACTAGGTAGGACATATTCTTTCTTCTTCATTTTTTGGGTTCTGGAAAGAAAACAGGGAGATGGATAGCCTGACTTAAAATAACCTCATATTTCCCTTTACGTATAAGCAAAGGGTTAAGTTTTAAAGAAACTCTGTCTCCATGATAAATGTGATAAGATTGACCGACTAACCCACATACCATTTTTGTAGAGGTCAGAGCAATCCACAAAACAGTTTTCCCTGTTAAGAACCTAAAGTCAGACAGATGAGCTGGTTGAAATGGAGAAAGTCTTAGCTTCTCTATCACAAAATGAAAATCCTTATGGTAGGAACCACCATTTTTCTGTGAGGTTTCTATGTAGTATTCCTTTCAAAAATATTTTCATATGAGAATGCATTGAAAGGGAGGCATCCATGGGAACACATGTTGCAAAGCTGCAATGTCAGGCAAATGAATATTGATAGTAGAATAATACAGACCATGGTATAGTAACCCATATAAATAGTGTCGAACACACACACACACACACATACATATATATATATATATATATATATATATATATATATATATATATATATATATTTTTTTATATATATATATATATATATGGGTCTACTTTCATAGACCGAATGTACGAATCACCGACACACAAGTTACCGACCCCAAACAACCGAAAACACACCACACCAACAACTCATAATACCGAACACCACAACACCGACACAAAAAACGTCAACTACACATTACACACAACAACATATCCACTAACCTTAACCTAAACCCTAACCCTAACGTCCGACACTACCGCACACTTACCCAACCCGCACCCTAACCCTAACTCACTTAACACACCCCTAAACCTCAACACCGTAACTATCGCACACTTACCCTACCTGCACCCTAACCCTA